>NC_085138.1:144598077-144837556 GCF_035046485.1 Aedes albopictus | reverse complement strand
GTCGTGTTAATTAGAGTAATTAAAATTTGACTGTTAGACAAATTTACTTGATTAATATCTCAATAATTCATATCCCATAACTAAACCTTACGAGGTTTTAGTGTGAAACACACAACTAATAAATTTATAAGGGAATTCATTATTCCACTGAAAATATGCTTTCGTTATATTAGTACGAATTGATTTCATAGAAGCGCAAAATCAGGAATCTGCTGGACACCGTTTTACTGCATACATAGATATTTATAACATCAAGATTCGTAGCTCAGAACAAAACATCCGAAGTCACGACTGGTTACGGACGATTACAACGAAAACTCGCTGAATTTTTCATCGATTTCGTGGAATCGAGTTAATTTCTGCAGTCATCACTGATGATTGATGGGAGTGAGGAAAAAAAAGGAGACGATAACCAATGGAAGTATATTACAGGCAGGCCTAATAATCCTCCCCAAAATCAAAAGAGTTTTGCTACATGCGCTAGAGCGGTATTTTGTTTCTGCTTCATCGCTAGGAGGGAGCGAACAAACCCCGAACAAGGAGGTCACAAAAACCGAGCGGGGAAGAGGGGGACACAAACCTCACGCTTAGTATCATACGGGCGTATCTACAATGATCGATTTCTCTTCAACGATTTTTTCTTTGGTCAATAACTTAGCCCGCAAGACATGTTTGGCTCTTTTTGTTGTTTTACATGCTAGTTCTAGCTGTCCTTCACCGTAACACGCCAAGAGATCATCCAAAAGTTGGTCGTATTTTCCGGAATAATCCGAAGAGAAAATCGATGAAGAGACATCGATCATTGTAGATACACCTGTATGATACTAAACGCGAGAAACGTTGATAATTCTGGAGCAACATTTGAAAAGGGTCCAAGAGGTCTCGTGTCTTTTTTCGAAAACGCTCCGTAGGGCATAACAGCAGCCCGCCCACGCAAATGAACACCGTTATCCGAAAGACCGATGTTTGGTCTATCTGATAACGGTCTTGGTTTTTGTGAATAAGCTGATGGGGGCTCAGGAGCGACGTGTGAAGTCATTGTTTACCAATGCTTGTATGCCCTTTTCAAATGTTGATCCAGAATTTCGGGTAGAGGAGTGTGAGTCTTTATTTGTATGGGAGTGGAACTCACGAGTGCTCTAAGAGCGTCAATGGACGTGAGAAACACAACAAACAATTCTAGATTGAGTTTAAATAAGGGCGAAAGTAACGTGAGAGAGTTCTCTTCATCGACTCTCTCTTCTTCAAATTAAAATGACAAGATGCAAGTAAGGTTGCACTTTTTGGTCATAAATCGCTAGGTTGCGATGCAATCGCCTCTTCATTTCCTCACGAGAAAGTTTCTGTCAAGTCTGGTTTTCAGGGAGCCTTAGGGATATTTCAGGGCGTCTCAGAAGGTTTAAGGAGAGTTTCAGTACCTACGCTTCAAGAGGTTTTTAGTTACAAAAATGAGTCTACGTAGTTTATGAACAGCGCCTTCAATGACCTAATGCCAAAAGAGGTTTAAACATACCTAAATCCACCCGAAAGTACCACTGAAACTTCTCTAAAATCCCTCTTTAACCCCCTGGAACCTCCTCTGAAATACTCCTGAAATAATCTTGCGTAAAGTCAAGCACAGAAAGCAAACATTATTATTATTATTACTAATTTATTAATGACACTTTACACCGGGGTGCATTCGTGTCCTTTGAATTTGTAACATTACAAAACATTATTCAATTTCATTTTATTACTTTTTTCTTTTTGACCTAGTGTTATGTACTTTCCATTCGGAATCAGATATTGGGCCACCCTCATTGCATGTGCGCTTTGTATCGTTTTCTATTTTGCCATCAGCTTCAGAAGACAACCGCCTATTCTCAGGTTCTATTGTGCTCGCTGGATGATCGTCGTTGTTGTCAGTGTGCTCGTTATCGGTATCGGAATCGCTGGTATTAGATCCACTGCTCTGGTTCGCTGGTGACTTAGCAGCAACGAGTTGTGTGTGTAGGATATTGTCGGTTTTAGTCTGCTCATTAGTTGAGGTTGATGGTGTTTGGAGTTCTTGTTGTTTGTCGCCTCGTGCCGAACGATCGCTTGGGAATCGGATGAGAGTACTGTAGTTCTCCACCACAATACAAGACGGTATTGGTTTCTCCAACCGCATTTGCACCACTCGCACACCGTTTGGTATGCCCGGGAAAAACTTCATCCATACTTCGTTCTGAACGGAGATAACTTTACCGTACTGTATTAAGGCCTTTTCTTGTGTCATCACAAAATGGCTTCTTCAGAATCATCATCCAAATTCAACTTTACACAGTATTGCACTAATACACTTACGTAAGAAAATCGACACTTACCTTTTCTCTAAAATTCTCCACTTCACGCAAAATATTTGGAAAAGAAATATAGAACACGGCCCATATAGCCGAGGCGGTAAACGCACGGGTATTCAGCATGACCATGCTGAGGGTGACGGGTTCGATTCCCGGTCGGTCCAGGATCTTTTCGTAAAGGAAATTTCCTTGACTTCCTTGGGCATAGAGTATCTTCGTGCCTGCCACACGATATACACATGCAAAATGGTCATTGGCAGAGGAAGCTCTCAGTTAATAACTGTGGAAGTGCTCATAGAACACTAAGCTGAGAAGCAGGCTTTGTCCCAATGAGGACATTACGCCAAGAAGAGAGAGAGAGAGAGAGAACACACTATTCCAATTAAAATTCTCTTTCGAACTATCTATGCCACAAAGAAATATTATCACTTAAACTTGAAAATTATACAAATTTGTCTCAATCACACCAAGAGTTCGATGGCAATGTTTACCACCCACCACAGTACAACGACGACGGCAGCAGCGCGACGCGACGGTGCCGTCTGGCACACAATCATCGATCATTGAATGCAGTGATGTTGATCTTGCGGGCCAATTCATCAATAAAATAAATCAATCAAAATCATTGAAATGGTCAACTCAAATTTATCGATTATACGTCGTAAAATCGAAAACTATTATTCGAATGATTATTGTTGTACCTTGAAGCACATATGATAGCAATAAAAGCAAATACAGTAAGGACCCGATTTTGTCAGCCCCTGGTAGCATTTTGGGCTGACAAAATCGGGTACCTGACAAAATCGGGACATTTTTTAAAATCATTTTTTATTCATGAAAAATTGTTCTGAGCACGTCAGAGACGGAGATAGGTGTGGAGGGTCTGCTTTGGGTTCGTTCAAATATTACGTAACGAAAATGGGGGTGGGTGGGGGGTTTTCCAGCGCTTTGTTACGCTTCATACAAAATTTTAAAATTTCTCTTTCAAAAATAGTTACGCGGTGGAGAGATAGCGGATAGGGTCTAAAATTGCCAAATTTTGCGTAACGTAATATTTGAACGAACCTTTTGTGGTAAAAAAATCGAAAGTGTGTTAAGGGCACAGGAAAAAATGGTATTTGGCAAAGTTACCATAAAGTGCTTTTTTACAGCAGAACTATTGAATCTTTTATTTATTTTTCTTATTGTCATAACATCCCTACTGGAACACAGCCTTCTCCTAGCTTAGCAATTGTGGTCTACAGAAGACAGTTGACACTAGTTAGAGCAGTTTAAATCATAACATCTAACTTTAGCTGTCAACGAATGCAAATGAACCAACATCTGATTGACAAGTATAGACACTCATACTGTTCGAATTGGCTACGTTTCCGCTGCCTTTTCACTTTAATTTCCAGAGCCTTATCTCTAAAGAATCTCTAGAGAAATCTTTAAAGAAATGTTCTGGGAATTTTTTAGAGAAACTACCCGAGGATATACGGAACGTAACCCTCAAGACATTCCCGAAGGGATCCCGTAAGTAGTTTCTGCAAAAACCTTTACAGGAGCTCCGGATAAATCTCTTAAGTAATTTCTGAAAGAATCCTTACTGCAATCTCCGTAGAAATCTCTAGAGGCATTTCTTTAGCATTTTCTGAAAAATCATTGAAAGAATCCCTATTGCTATCTTTGAAGAAATCTCCTTGATAAATCCATGGAGGAATTCCTGGAAAAAAAATACTGGGGAAATATCTAGAGCAGTTTAAGGAGAAACCATAGCAGAAATGAATTGTTAAATTCTTGCATGAATTCCAGAAGAGTTTCCAACAAAATTTTCTAAAGGAATTTCAGAAGCAATACCAAGGGATTTTCTTAAAGAAATACCAAGAGGTAACCCTGGAAAAATCTGAAGCGGGACCCCGGGAAATCCATAGAGGATGCCCAATTGGGAAATCTAACAGAGGAATCATAGTGAAATCTCTAGAAGAATTCTTGTATGAGTAATTACTGAAGGCATGAATAGAGGAACATTTCATGAAATTCTTAGAAGGATCCCTGAAGGAATCCTAAGAGGAATTCTTAAAAAAAATCCCTAGGAAAATCGCTAGATTTATTCATCAGAAGGTTGGCTTCAGGGGCACGTTCTCCTCCATTTGGGAAATTTGTGCCTTCCGTAGATTTATCCATGGACGCACGCAGTTATTCATATAGGAATTTTTGCAGAAGTATCTACAGAATTCTCTTAATACATCACTAGAGGAGTTCCTGTAGAAATTACTGAATCAAGTCCTACAGGAATACCAGCAAGAATTTCTGAAGGAATCTCAGGAGTTCGTCAACGTGGGGTATCATAAGAAGAATGCATGAACAATTCTTAGTGAAATGTCTGAAAAGGCTCTTATAGAAATTTCCAGAAAATTTCTTGGAGGAACAGATATGTATATAGAAATGCCAGCAGGATGCTTTGAAAGAATCGCTAGGAAAATCCCTGGATAAATCCACTGAGCAACTGCATAAGGAATTATTGGAGAAATCCTTGGAGAAACCCCTGGATACATCGCTGTAGGAGTTCATGTAGAAAATTTTTGAAAAAGAAAGCTGTCAAAATATTAGCAAAACTTTTGGAGGAATCCCAGCAGGAGTTCCAGAACAAGTCTCAAGGAAAACTTCTGGGGAAATCACAGAAGAAATGCCTAAGAAAATCTTAAAGAGACAAACTTTAATGAATAGTTATAAAACTCCCGGAAGAATTCCTTCAAAAATTTCTGACGGAATTCTTGGAGAAATACTAGCAAAAAATGTTACAAGAATTTACGCAAAAGTTCTTGAAGAAATCGCAGCAAGAATTTTTGGGGAAATCCCATCTCGAATTCCTTAAGGGTTTCTAATGAATGCAATTCTTACAGCAATTTTTTAAGCTATCCAAACAGGAAACACATGTAAAAAAGGGCGGAACAACCATTGCATGTCTCAACTTCTTCCACCCCGTCTAGGCGTATTTAAATTTATTTATACAATTTTATCCCGTTATCAGATAGAAGGGAGTCTGCTCTATCTGTTACTGGTCAGAGATTACATGAAAAATGGGCCATGTGCTCAGAAGGAAGGGAGAAGCAAAAATTCGAAATGATTGTTGCGCCCTTTTTAAATGTTAGCCTACCTGAATGAATCCAAACAAGTAAACCTAGAGGAATCTCAGAGATGCCGGAAAGAAGTAAATAGATTGACTTGTAATCACAACAACAGGCAGCGTTTATTGTTTGTTCTGTTCCAGAGGAAATTAAAACGAATAGTCTTTAAGCCCATATAGCCGATGTGGTAAGCGCACGTGCAATCAACAAAATCATGCTGAGGGTGACAAGTTTGATTCCCGGTTAGCTCAGAATCCATTTCATAATCGACATTTCCTTAACTACCTTGTGTATAAAATAGCTTCATGACTACCACACGATATATTTACATATGCAAAATAAACATTGGCTGTGGGGGATCTCAGTTAAAAATTGTAAAAGTTCTCATAAAAGCTGAGGAGCAGGCTGTGTCCCAGTTGGAACGTTACGCCAAGAAGAGAGAGAACTGGAATCTTTTAGCAATTTAAAACAATATTGGTTTAAAACATTGGCGAGGGTTGGGTGCTAAAATTGTCACAATGTGTTAGTTTGCAAAAAAAAATTGGCCGTTTTCAAAAGTTACACGAGATTTGTTCATTGCGTAATTTTTCTATGACGCCTAAAGACATCAACTGCATTAATAATGATTATAAAATGGAAATTCTGAATGAAATACAAATTTATTTTTTACTTCAAAAAAGGCTGACAAAATCGGGTCAAAAAGCTGACAAAATCGGGGGTAGACAAAATCGGGGGTAGACAAAATCGGGGGCTGATAAAATCGGGTCCCCACTGTAATACTAAGAGTATTCGATCATTTTTAGCTTATTACACATAAAATTCAGTGTTTTTCGTAATATTGAGACATGTTTCATTGTTATTTAGCAAAACAGAGTAGTCTACTGCTTGAATTGCTTTTAAATGATTAACAATCTTGAAATGTTTACATTGGCGGAAGCGAGACATAGGGGTGCTATTTTTGTTTGTTTGTTTATAGAACAAATGTAAAAAGGCAACACCACTACTGTTGCGCTCGATGATTGTTAGAAATAAGAATCGAAAAAGAAGAGCTGAAATAGGAGTGATATAGGGAGTCACCTTAAGTGATTAGAGATAACGGATTTTGATAGTAGTGGCGGTAGATCGAGGATCCTTACGGTGGTAGTTGGACCGTCCACGTAGATACAGATATTGTATATCGCCCCTTGATGTGTAAAAGAATGCCGCAAATGATGCGGCTGGTGTAGTGGTGCAGCTACGCCTGCGTCGTTCATTTCAATGAAGACACAGTTTTTGAGATTGTGCACCTGAATATTTCTGACGTCGGCCATGTCAAGTTTGATGAATTCCTCGAGAAACTCGTCCACCTTCTCTAAGGAAGGTCGCTTCGGCAGGCCACTGAAGTCTACGACGAGGGTATTCTTCCTATACATAGGACGACATTTTGCACAGAATGCAAAATTCGTTCACAATAAAGAGTACGAAACAGGTCCAGGAAACTTGTACTGTGTATATAGAAACACGTCTATTGCACACGGGAAGCGATTGTCAACTCAAGAAAATATACGACAGAGCTCAAAGGACAACATACCTTCAGCGCACGATAAAATGAATGTGCTGCAAACTACATGGCTTCCATCAATTTGTTGGTGTCCATGTTGTCTAGTTCATGGGATACAGCTATCATTGACGTGTTTCCAGGGAAGTCATGGGTGAAGTATTTATACATGCGTGCGGCCAGAGAATTGATCATTATTTGGTAGTAGCACGATAAAGGCTGGATATGCTGCGTAATTAAGATCCCATTGTGATCCACTAGCCTCTGTCCAGCAACTCCTATCCCTACCTCCGCGTGGTACCCGCGGCTGGAAACTACGAGTAACCTTAGGGAAGATCGGGTAACCCCGGTGGGAACTTTGGTCGTAGGCTGACAGGAAAGAGGGGGGGTTTGCTTCTGCAAACCTGACCGTCTGTTCTCCAGGAGGAGCGATTCACAACAGCGTCTGATCCCTATGTTAGGGGCGGCTGACTTCCGAGTGCCAGAGAAGGATTCTATGCTGAACTGTGATCCTCCGGAAAGTAGGGGGTTGGTGCCAGGCCCTTCCATCCAGTCGTAAAAAAGCATTGTGACGGAAAATCAGCAACAGAATAATACGGACCGAAACCAACGGCAACGACCTCAGCGAACTAAAAGGACTTGCGATTGGAAACTCGGTACGTGGAACTGTCGATCTCTCAACTTCATTGAGAGCACCGGCATTACTCAGGCGTTACGTAGGCATTCCATGGGTAGGGGTAGGCATTTCTGAGGGCCTCAGGTGCGTTACATGGTGTTGAGAGGGTTTTAGGGGGACTTCAAGAGAATTTCACAATACTTCAGAGGATTCTTGGCAGGTTTCAGAGGCGTTACGCAGGAGTTTTTGGGGGTTCTGAAGGGTCTCAAGTGCGTTATATGGGGACCAATGCGGTTTCATGGGAATGGCGAGGGCTTTTCAGGAAGCTTCAGAGGATTTTTGGTGGATTCCAGTGGCGTTGCTTCGATTTTCTCGGGGGTTTCGGGGGGTCGCATGGACGTTACAGGGGTTTGATATGGGTTAGGGGGGCCTACATTTTGGATCTCAGCTCTTAAGGGAGCTTCAGGGAGATTTCAGGGGCGCTTTAAAGCGTTTCGTAAACGTTTCAGGTGGGTTAAAAAGATATTAAAGACGTTCCAGACTTTTACGGTTATCTGAGATGAACTAGCCTATGGCTAAAATTCGTAGAACTATGCTAGGGCTACGATTGTAGATCCGATGATCTCAAGGGAGCTCATACAGATTTTTTTTATATTTATTTATTTTGTAGGCACTCTGTGCACTTAGGCCTCTACTGTGCCGATTACCATAGTTTATCTATATCTTTTCCAAGCTCCTACACTTTGATACAGAGTCTATTTTTAGTCCTATTGGCATTTGCTTGTGTCTCTATATCTAACGTCCGTGTAGTAGGTAGGAGAGGAATCTCATGCCGTACTTGTCACTACTGATGAGCTACAGAAGCGTGTGGTTCCAATACATTTCCATCCAGTTGTGTGCGCCGCGGGTTCGTTTTGCCGTGAATCGTGTATCAGGCTTGTTGCCGTCGAAGAGGATCAGTTGTCTCAGTCACTATCCAATGCTGACGGAGGATGGATGTCCTCTTCCAATGCACTGTCCTCCGTGCGGCCTCTTTTGGTGGCTGGACGAAATGTTTTTTGAAGCGGTTGGGAACTTCACCCATGACGATCCGCTGTACTAAGCGAAACTGTACCTTAAAGCTACAGGCCCCGACTATATACATACAGATTCTTAAACCAACATTGAACTTGTTAGCACAGCATGAGGCAGTGTAAGCATGACTTTCATTCAATCTGTACAAACTGTTAGTACACAGGTGCAAATATTTATCCAAAAAGAAACCAATGCTCAAACATCTTGTTTGACTCGATCACTTCAGATCATATGCTCAAGAAAGTTCTTAGGAAACCTTAAAATGAAGCGCGTGCGGTAATGCTGCAGCATGGAGCATGGCAGAGCGGTGGAACGATAACAGAAGCGGAAGCAGCAGATCCATCTCTTCCGGGAGAAAAAGCGCCACCTGCAAGGACCGGAGTGCGAAGAAATAGAGCTGCTGTGCTATCCTACAACAGCTTCGTGCCACGAGTCGAAATATGCAGGGATAAGGATGGGAGTCTCTTGACGGACGGAAGTGTGGTGATCGAAAGGTGGATGCAGCACTTTGAAGAGCACCTGAATGGTGTGGGTGGAGCGCGGACATGGAAGAACAAAGCAGCAGGAAAAATGGGTACAGCAGGGAGCAGCAACGACCCAGCTCCTATGTTAAAGTAAACAAAGCATTCTATCCAACAGCTAACGAACAAGTAGTCAGCTGGAAAGTATGGTATCGGAGTTAAACTCATCAAAATGGGCCCGGAAAAGTTGGCCACCTGGCTGCACCGATTAAATCTGGATCCGGAAGACCGCACAGCTACCGGAGGAGTAGAAGGTAGGGGTCATTTGCCCCATCTACAAAAAAGTGACAAGTTGGAGCATGAGAACTTTCTAACGATAACAATTCTGAATGTCGCCTACAAAGTGCTATCTTAGATCATCTTCCGTTGTCTTCCACCTGAAGTGTATAGGTTTGTGGGAAGTTATCAAGCCGACTTCGTCAACGACCGCTCGGCAATGGACCAGATCTTCACCGTGCGACAAATCTTTCAAAAGGGTCAACGTATTTCCTGTTCATTGACTTTAAGGCGGCGTACGACAGTACCGAGAAAGGCTTCTCTGGGAAGCTCACAAGACTGATAAAAGCGACAATGGACTGTGTGAAAAACTGACTAACGGATTTCGGTGATCTACGACGCGACAAGGTAGTGGACTGCCATGTCTGTTGTTCATCATCGCACTGGACTTTATCATGCGACGATCCTGGCTCAACAGCCGGGTTTCACGAAATCCGGCCAACTTTTCTGTGCTGCGGATGACACGGATATTACTGCTACAGCATTTGGAACTATGGCTAAACTGTACACTCACCTCGAATGGGAAAAACAAAGGTCGAACTGATGGTGAGCACGTATACGTAAACGAAGTATACATACTGGCAGACCGAGCCGCAAACGACAGGGAAAGTCTAGGCAGCAGTGTTACGATAGACGGGAACACTTTGGAGGTAGTGGAGGACTTTGTCTACCTAGGATCCGACGCGACACTATGGGCTCCACAAGAACCTGCCGTCGGAAAAAATAACCCTCGCACCAAATGTACCAAAACACTGATAATACCGGTAGTTTGCTACGAGCACGAGCAGGACAAGCAAGCACTCGACGTGTTTGAGCGACGGGTGATTAGGACGATCTTTGACCTGAAAAGCAATGCCAAGTAGTTTTCGGCAAAACCATAAATAGGTGAACCGCGTTCACTCAGTAGCATCAATGGCATCTGCAATACGCAATTTCCTAATCGCTGATTAATGTAATTTCGCTATAAGATGTTGGTTTTCAGGCGTTTGGTGAATCTGATTGGGAATCATTGGAGAGGTGATATACCTTGCGGCTTCCAATATGGTATCCAAAAGTGTGTCGTCAAACACACTTTCGGTATCTAAAACAAAACCCAAACAAGATTGAATATCGCAAAGCACATATGCTCGAGGCATGACACGCGAGTTTACCATGGTATATGAGCTATCCTAACCATCTAAACAAATTGATGCCTGAGACATGGCAATGTTCGTGACTCAAATCACGATGTCAAAATCATTACGGAAAATGCTGCGAAAGAAATGAACGAGGAATACTGTTCACAAGCGCCAAAGGCTTCGATGGACTTAGGTATCAGACCATTCGTACAGGGTTGTTACGAGAAGGGTGGAAAAAAATCCGCGCCAAATCCGCGCGAGCAAAACTTGAATCCGCGCCAAATCCGCGCGATACTGGAAATAAATTCGCGCCAAACCCGCGAGAGCGTGAAGGTATTTTTTTTCTTCACGTTATTGAAGAAATCCATTACTAGTTAAGTGCTGAATGAAGAATAAACTTTTGATTCGCAAATCAAGGCAACTCATGCTTTCTGAAAGTGAGTTTGAAGACATTTCGGCAAAACTCTCGTTATTTTTTTCCCAAAAACATTCCTCAAAGATCCATTGGGCGAATTTTGAAAAGAATTCGCTAGATAAAATCTCAGGAGAAACATGCCAAGAACTAGGAAGTGTATTCGTGGGAAAACTATAAAAAAGCTAGAGAAATTTAAAGGAAACTAAACAAAAATAAAATAAAGAGAATAAAATTTTCTTCGCTTTCTTTAAGTAATGCTGAAGTAGACAGTAACCCGATACAAACTGTTAGAAGAATTTTTGAAACCAGTATGAATTTAAGAAGGATACTCATGAAGAATTCTCATAAGATCACTTTGAACATTTTTTGAGTAATGCCTTAGTAGTTATTCAATGAATCCAAGAAGAATACCTGGCGAAACCCTTAAAATGAGTAACCACTGGAAAAATCCTAGAATAACAATATTGACAATTTTCAAGATTTACTTGGAGTCCTTTGAAATTCCTACAGGGTTTTCCTGGATTATTATGAGTTTCTCCAAGAATTCCTGCAGTAATATATCCAGGAATGCTTGTAGAGATCCCCCAGTTTTTCGCCAAAATTATTACTAGCAATGCCTCTTTTAAAAGTTTCCTCTAGGATTCCCCTCAAAAGATTTTTTCCCGAAATAATCTAGGGATATATCTAGAAATCTCTTTTCAAAATATATAGCAGGTGCCTTTCAAAATCGTACCAGTAATTCGGGCAGATTCCCTTTCGGCTTCTGATGAACGCATATCTTTCGAATATTACATCCAAAGGAACACCGCCGCCGGCGGCGAACGATACGTTACGTCTGGGACGAATGTGGACTCATAATTACGGTTACGGTAAAACGTAGCATAGTTAATTCGCAGAAGAAGGCGCAATATAGCGACCAAAACGTCGGATGAATGCGTAAGAATCCGTTTTTGAGTTTTTCCTCCAAAGACTGAACGCCATAGCTCCCAACATAATCACCATTAACAGTTGAAATTCGAAGGAATTCCTAGAAACAAAATTGATTTTTTTTTTGAAAGACTTGAACTTGAGAGAACTCGAAAGTTGAACAAAGATGCACTTCATACCCGCAATAGAAATATTGGAGGAATCGTTGCACAAATTCTTCAGACAAATATTTTGAAGAGCTGATGAAATTCGTAACCGAATTGTCGTAAACCAAAACGAAAGCTTGTTGAAAAATAATATGATGGTTAGTGAATGCCCGGACCGTCCGACCTAAACTTTTTGTAATTATTACTGTGGAAATCTCCACCAGACGTAATCATTACAAGTGCCTTTCTAGGCAACCAAGGCGGACAACAACGATCCAAGAATGGAACAAATATTGTGGAAATCTCCACCGGAATTATTTGTCCCAGGACCCTTTGGAACACGAGAGTTCTTTCAGAGAGAAAAACTCTACAAAAATCGTTCCTAATTAGAACGTTTATTTCACTTACCAAATGTAAGCTGGCATAACAGCGTGAGCGCCTGAATGGATGAAACGATCAATTAATCGATCTGAAAGCTGCATGAGCCATGCCCTGCCACTAAATGCATGGCGACCTAACTACTCTATCGATGCATAAGCCTGGTCGCACATCAGTGCATTTGTGTGCGTGAGCACTCCTAACACTCCCGCCACCTCTCCGACAGTTGGCTCTTTAACTCCTGTAAACAACCCGGGCCACGTGGTCACTGCCAGCATGGCACTGACAGCATTTTCCTACACTGAGAATAAAATACTTTTGAAATTAAGAAATGCTAATTTCAACACTTCCCCTCATTTCTTCAATTTCAAAATATTTAACATTTCTTAAAACTTTTGAGTTCCTAATGATTTCTGCTATTTACTCATCTGATACTGAATATGCCAGCATGAGCTTTTGCTCTCTTAACAATTCTTGAATATAAATATTCCTTACATCTATGTGTTTTGTTCTTCTGTGTTATTGACGATCTTGCGCCAAATACGACGCACAGGCAAACAAAATTGTCTCACCACAAAATATGCACACCGGTTTCAGCATACATTGGTTGATGTCGCCGCTACAGTTTTCCAGTAACGGAGCGTTATTTTGGGGTGGTGTTTCGACTAATCGGTTTGTTTATGCACTATTTCCTTTGTTGTTGGTTGTGTGAACATTGTGCTGTCAAAGATTGAACATTTGCACGATCGTCGCAAAATCCTTGCAAAGCTCAATACCTACACTATATTCTTTCCTTGGCCGCTGCACACTCAATAATCAGCTCTTCTTCGGTTGAAGTTAGTTCGACCAAACTGCTTCGTTGCTATTCAAAGAAAAACAAGTATCTGTTCTTATCTTTGAAGCCAAATATCCCAGAAAACATCTGTATGCTTTCGAACGGATTTCTTCGCAAAAATTCAAGGCCGAACCTCTGTTATCATCTTTCGACGATCCTCGGTTGTCATCTGTCGAAAAAGCTCGGTTGCCATCTATCGACAAATCGCCTTTTGGCGAACCTTTTCCACTTTCTGGTGAACCATTATCGTCTTCCGATGAACAACCTTGCCGTGAATCTTTACTACCTTCTGGTAAACCATCATCTATCGATGAACCTCTACTCCCTTCTGATGAACCAAAATCATCTATCGATGAACCATCCACATCATCCATCAATGAATCTCCATAATCATCTATCGATGAACCATCGACATCATCCGTCGATGAACCTCCATCATCATCTATCGATGAACCTCCATCACCTTCTGGTGAACCAAAATCATCTATCGATGAACCATCGACATCATCCGTCGATGAATCTCCATAATCATCTATCGATGAACCATCGACATCATCCGTCGATGAACCTCCATAATCATCTATCGATGAACCATCGACATCGACCGTCGATGAACCTACATCACCTTGTGGTGAACCAAAATCATCTATCGATGAACCTCCATAATCATCTATCGAAGAACCTCTACCATCATCCATCGTTGAACCATCGACATCATCCGTCGATGAACCTCTATCACCTTCTGGTGAACCATCATCTATCGATGAACTTCTATCCCCATAAACATCTAACGATGAACCTTCAATATCACCTATTGGTGAACCAACATCATCTATCAATGAATCATCGACATCATCTGTCGATGAACCTACAGCTTCTTCTGGTGAACCAAAATCATCTATCGATGAGCCATCGACATCGACCGTCGATGAACCTACATCACCTTCTGGTGACCCAAAATCATCTATCGATGAACCATCGACGTCATCCGTCGACGAACTTCCATCACCCTCTGGTAAAGCAAAATCATCTACCGATGAATCACTATAACCTTCAAAATCATCTATCGATGAACCTTTATAATCATCTGTTGGTGGACCAACATCGCCTTCTGGCGAACCAACATCATCTATCGATGAACTATCATCTTCTGATGGACAGCTGTGACGCATTGCTTCCTCTGTTATTTCACCTTTCGATGAATTCAAATCTCTCAAAGCCTCACTTTTCTGAGAAATATCTTCCCCTGATTCCATGGTGAAGTTGGATGGAGTACACACTGACATGGCGACCGGTAACTCCCGAAAGGGGTAACCACGGAATCGCTGTTTCTTAACCTGCTCTTCATCATGCCGCATTTGATTACCATCCTTCAACTGAAGAAGGCAGGGTTGACCGGTTCGTTGTCGTTTCGCTCCGACACGATTCTGCGTGTCTGTGTCCATAAGACTGAATGGCACACGCATCATGCAATCATAACATTCGTTGGTAGTGAGGGTTACGTCACACTGCTGGTGATACTTTGAAGTGTTTGTCGTTACATGGGCTGTCTCCTGTGGTTTATGCCAATATTCATCGCAAAAGCGGCGTATGTGACCAAGTTTGCCACATTCGTGGCACCTCAGCATTTTGCGATATTGCTGCTGCTTTGGTTTTGCTTCCTTCCTCCAACCATTCGTCATTTTATAAGCCACTGGTTGCTGATCAACTGATTCGGATACACTGATGTCAGCGTCAATAAATATGCGCTGTACCTGAAGCAAAGTCATATTCATTAGGTCGTCTTTTCTCATAACTGCAAGAGCTCCCAAAATATGACTGAACTTTTCAGGAATAGCAGCCAAAAGGGTATTGATTTGTTCTTGGCGAGAAACTTGTTCTCCCATCAGATTAAGCTGCCGAACCAAGTCTTCGTGTGTCAAAAATAATTCTTTTAGAGTCTTGAATTTTCTGTTTTTAAGTAAGTAAAGCTGTGATCGCAGCCCAAGCATTGCATTCACACCTTTGGGCAAATATACTTCATCAAGTGTATCAATCACATCTTTGGCATATTCACAGTTCAAAACATGCCCCATGGGTTCATCATCCAAGCACAACATCAAGTCATTAACAACTTGAAAATCATCTTTAAGTCTCTTAGCCATTTTTGCCTTTCGCTGGTTCTCTGCTTGTGGAGAAGCATTAATACCAGGCGAAGCATATTCCTCCTCCAACGGAGTTCTCTCAAAGACATAAAGTAAGTCATCTAGTCTGAAATAGTTTTCTATACGCTTTTTCCAAAAAGGATAACGTTTGTCATCTCCATTGAATGTTGGTAGAATCGTACTTCTCAGTCTGTTGTCCATTATGCAAACCTGTTCAACAACATTCCTTATAGTAGGTCAAAATACTTACGGATATCTCCGCCCAACATAATAAACTCCTAAACATTCAACTATCTCAATAAACTGTCTTGCACTATACAGTGCCCATGCGGAATTCTCCACCAGATACCAAATATCAAAATATTTCTCACGCGGATAACTCCACCAGAATAAATCAGTCAAACATTTTCATGCGGATATCTCCACCAGAGTTAATCGGTTAAAAATGTTCACACAGATATCTCCACCAGGGTATATTGGTTCAAATGCTCACGTGGACATCTCCACCAGAATAAATCGGCCAAAAATTATCATGCGGATATCTCCACCACAGTAAATTATTCAAAAGTCTCCATGCGGATAACTCCACCAGATTAAATCGTTCAAAAATATTCATGCGGATAACTCCACCAGATTAAATCATTCAAAAACTGTTTTCCAGGCACGCGTTGCCTGGGCCCATAACCTGTTGAAAAATGTGAGAGAGTTAGTGGATGCCCGAATGGATCTTTCCCATCAATCGATCTGAAAGCTGCATGAGCCATGCCCTGCCACTAAATGCATGGCGACCTAACTACTCTATCGATGCATAAGCCTGGTCGCACATCAGTGCATTTGTGTGCGTGAGCACTCCTAACACTCCCGCCACCTCTCCGACAGTTGGCTCTTTAACTCCTGTAAACTACCCGGGCCACGTGGTCACTGCCAGCATGGCACTGACAGCATTTTCCTACACTGAGAATAAAATACTTTTGAAATTAAGAAATGCTAATTTCAACAAAGCTTGCTCCGAATTCTTCACTAGTAGGATGCTGGGGTCAATATGACTCAGTCAGGCACGCTGAACGTACACTACGCTATCGTGGTGCGAAAATTCTAACATTTTAGGAGGGTTAAACATTTCATAATTTTGAATGCAAGTGTCGATAATCATTCAAATATTTTGCTGTACACACTACAAAAATCATTTCCGCGCCAAATCCGCGCGAGGGCCAAATTCCATGGGGAAATCCGCGCCAAATCCGCGAAAATCGCGAAATCCGCGGAATTCGCGAAATCCGCGCTGTTGTAACAACCCTGTTCGTAGCGTTTTTGTCTATGACCAAAATCCTATTTCTGAACGATCTAAGCTATTGATGTCCTCGATTAAATCATGAGTTCGTTGTCCAGTCTCCTGGATACTGTACTACCAGCGGAACAATTGCGATGTTAACAGTGTTGAAACTCTGCTGTTAAGAGAAACCTTCACCCAAAAAGTATTCCCGAAGCGTGTACGTACAGGTCAGTGGCATCTAGGAGATTCCACCCACTCAGTCGTGGACGTAAGCACAATGTACCGCACTAGTTGACCGCTGTTGTGGCGGCTTAGTCGTACGCATCTCCAACCTGCCAATGCTAGAACCGATGACAACTTGTTGACAGACAGCTCCGATTTAGATCGCCGGAAAGATCTTTCCGCGTGGAAGAACTATTTTCGTTTGTCGCGCTACAACAGCCGTATATTTCGCAATAGGGTCACCGAAGCGCGCCGCCGTGAACACAGCTCGCATGGTTTAGGATTCTCGCAACCCTGTCGGGGATCCTTATAGGAAGATTGACTGTTCGGCGAAATAAACTGAATGGAGGAAGTCACTGTTGATTTGTTTTGATTTATTTTTCGGTCACTTTCATCTTTATCGCTTCACCATGTACGCCTTCGCACCTATCTAGAGATAGTCGGTGGCGATGACTCTGTCAACCCGAAGTCAGAGAGACACCTCCAAAGAAGATCGCACCCACTTACGCACACGACGCGATGACGGCCTATCAACGCTTCCGAAGAGTGGCGGCATGCTCTAAAAAAGTAAACAATTTGCACAGCAGAGTTAGAAAATAATGCAAAATTTATGGCACCGTCTCCGTGTTTGACTTTCCACCTTGTCTCGCCGCTGCCGCCGGGGCCGTCACGCGGCACTTGCGGTGGCAATAAAAATATCGCCAAGTCGGTGAGTGTCCGTCCCCTTCTCTTCCGACGACCAACGACGACGGCGGTGACGCCCGATGACGCGCTTTTGATGAGACATTATTTGTTTTGAATTACGAACCCGATGATATTCTTAGACTGTCGATCATAAAACCGAACGGTCATGAGGACTTTGATGACGATCGTTCCGTGGTTCGGCGTTTGATCGGGGACCGCGCTTTCGGGATGGACGGAATGGGCAGGTGATTTATGGGGTGGTGTGGCGGAAAAATTAAAAGCCCGTAATTGACGAGCGGTAAGCGGTGGAATAAATCATGACAAATTAAGAGCGATCGTCATAAAAAAAAAATTGATAACGGGGAGAGAGTCCAAATCTCATCTGGCTGTCATGCAAATCAAGGTTTTTGACTTGAATTTGTCAAATATGATTATCACGTGGACGTATTGTGACGTACGTCTGTGGAAGAATCATTGAGAAAACATCAAGAAGGCTAAACGGATCATTTTTTTTTATGAAAAAAAGCATTAAATAACTCTCGAAGGAGAAAGATTCGTGATGTACTTGTTCAAATCTCATTTTAAAACTTGCAATTTTCTGTTCACTTGATATTGATCCATCCAGCTTTATCTTGCATGTATCAAACTAACAAGTTTTACTGGAAACCCATGTTCTGACATTATTTGCCAAACCACAATCGTACACGTTTGTTGCCATCATTCAACAAATATATAAAGTGAAATGTATCTGGCTGCCACCACGCCGGTCATTGGCGTGAACTGGCGCACTACTGGGTCACACACTATTGACAGTTGCATAAAACCTCCGTATATCGTTCCGATCCAAGCTATTCTGCGCTTTAGCAATCACACTCTCTTTGTGCTGTCCTTTCTTGTTGCAGTGGATTCATTTCTCTACACTTGGAACAATAATTATAAGATGTGCCATTACCCGGAGGAACTTGAAAAGTATCAAACTTGGAATCCAAACTAAGGGATATCAAATCTTGAAATAGAACAAATAGCTAGAATAATACGATCGATCGCAGCTTTTGTTAAGCTTAAAAATGCCAAAAACATGCTTACTTACAAAAAACCTCAGCTCCCATATGGGGAGCCCTTGGCGACAGATGAGGTAAATACAAGCTGATCAGATGATCGATCTCATCAAATTTCCCCCAAGCATTCGAATATTATCATTATCAACATCGGTAGATCTTGCTCAGCAACCGAGCAAGTCCCAGTCAACTGCCGGTCGGTCGAAGCCATGATTTCGTTTTTTTTTTCTTTTCGAAGACTGACTTGCTGACGCCGGCCGTAATTGCGCTTATCGATGATCTTGAAAATGCACATCGTGCAACGATTCAAGGGTAATCACCTTCAATTACACGCTGGCGAACGATCTGGACCATGCAAGTGCCAAAAAAAGTGAAATTTCGGTAAACCTCTTTTCTTCCCGATTTTGAGTTGCACCAAGCGCAGAAAGATAAGAGAGATTCCAGTCTAAAAAATTATACCAAGTTTGTATCATTGTTATAATATTTTTCTCTAACTTATTATGTTATAAACCAGCTGTAGGATGATGTTAAAATAACTAAAATTGTAACAAAAAGCACACTGGTCTAATCAAGATTATAACCTATTTTGTTATAATCATATCAAAATTAAAACAAAATATATTATGAATTTTAGCCTCTGGATTACTGGTTTCTATCATAATTTGATATAGTTTTGTAACATTATTTCCCAAATGTTGAAGATTCAAAACTAAATTATAATACAATAAGTTATGGAACAACATTTATAGCATAATGTCATATAATTGAGTTATAATACTTTGAAAACACCAAGGATGTTGAACATGATTATATTATAATGAGTTATAAATATCATGATTTGTTGGGATTATGTTATATTTTTAAAATTGTTTCAGTCGGGTTTGGTTGCATTCTGATTGGATTATTGCCGTTGGTCGCATTTGACAAGATGGATCTGTACTTTACACAAGAGATTCCAAGGATGTGGCCCCTGGACTAATAGCGATCATCTCAAATTTCAGGTTCTACCGTTCTCCACTCCTGTTGCACAATTTCTCCCGGCCAGTTTATGAAGCTGATCTGCCTCGATTTAGTAATATGTTAATCAGGTGTGTGGTTTACATTGAACCAGAAATCAGGTAGATCGAACCACTCTTCCAACACTCTTCGATCGATCATCATCGTTCGCAAGTACACACTATATCATATTAATTCACATTCAGAAAGGGAAGCACCCTTTAATGATACATTTTGGGAAATGGCTTTGTTTGCGTTTCGCCGGACCGGACCATAAATTACCGACTGTCACACAAAGTTGCCGCCACTGCACTGGTTGGTTGGTAACGAACTGCGCACGCATCATTGCCCAACGCTCAACCAAGCCGATGAGAAAAGGTTTTTCGTAAAACACCCGAAAAAGCTTGTAATTTCGTAAATTATATTGCAGACCTGACGAGGACCCAGCGGGTATGGTCAATGGCAATCGATCAGCTGCGAGGTCCATTAAACGGGGTGTCCGTTATGTGCGTGCGTGCGTATCCTCGCAGGTCTCTTTTTGTGCAGTTCCGCTCAACAACATGAGGTTGCTTCATTGAGCCAGCCCGAGAGAAGTAACATTTTGATCGGACGATGATCAGGAAGTGGTCGCAGTGTGGGACGCGTTAATTGACTGAAATCTTGAAATTATTGTCATTGCGTGCGCTTAGGCCTGCCCAGCTTTTCAAACATGTTTTCTGATTCTCAAGTCCACCCCCATATTTTGATTGGCATCCTAAAAGAAGTACAGTCAGGTCTTTTTTTACGCGGTTTTCATTTACGCGGCCGCGTAAATGAAAACTCCATATAAAAAAATATTTCATCGTCTTATTTTTGCATGATTCGTCGAGAAATGGTGAGATTTTTTTTACGCGGTTTTTCGAATTTTGAACTGAGTTTTTTTTACGCGGTACGTATCCCCCGCGTAAAAAAAAACCTGACTGTAACTGGTCAAAATTTCAGCCAAATCCATTAAAATTAAGGCTTTTTACGGCGTCATCAGCATCGGCAGCCATGTTGGATATGTGGCTCGAAATTTCAAAGTGATAATTCTCTGTCATCAGAGCGAATATTCTTTTGGAAAAGTATCATCCTATATGCTCACTCGTAGTGATTATGGTGATACTTTTTCTAATGCCTTGCTGAAAAATTGCCAGTTTTTTATCACTTCAAAAACTTGAGGCAAACAATCATTGAAAAACAAAAGATTAATGATTCGTTTGAAAGTACAGTGATGCATCATGACACCTTAAGAGGTGCATCAAATCAATTTTGTGTTTTTCGACTATTTTTGAACTTCAAAAAATCATAACTACTCTAAAACATGTCAAAACTTAATTCTTCCGGCAGAAATTGAAAGCTATACTTGTCTGCTACAACTTCTCCGAACAACGTGTGCCAATAAAATTGAAGGAAACATGTGTAATTATCACATTTGTAATCAGAAAAACCTTAAAAAGTTGATTTTTTGATAGATTTTGTTCTGGAATACCCTAATATACGTAATAAGTTGGATTTTTCAAAACGGAATCATATTCTCCAATGTTTTTTGGTTATTTGCTTCTTTGACACCAATGCTGTAGGAGTTGAGCAAAAATTACTAAAATTCGTGAAAGTCAAATGTGGCCTAAAAACTAGCTTTTTGGAGGCAATCACGTTGTGGCGGACAACATTTGGCTTTCATGAATTTTAGTAATTTTTGCTCAACTCCTACAGCATTGGTGCCAAAGAAGCAAATAACCAAAAAACATTGGAGAATATGATGCCGTTTTGAAAAATCCAACTTATTACGTATATTAGGGTATTCCAGAACAAAATCTATCAAAAAATCAACTTTTTAAGGTTTTTCTGATTACAAATGTGATAATTACACATGTTTCCTTCAATTTTATTGGCACACGTTGTTCGGAGAAGTTGTAGCAATCAAGTATAGCTTTCAATTTCTGCCGGAAGAATTAAGTTTTGACATGTTTTAGTGTAGTTATAATTTTTTGAAGTTCAAAAATAGTCGAAAAACACAAAATTGATTTGATGCACTTCTTAATTTTAATGGATTTGGCTGAAATTTTGACCAGTTACTTCTTTTAGGATGCCAATCAAAATATGGGGGTGGACTTGAGAATCAGAGAACATTTTTGAAAAGCTGGACAGGCCTAGACTGCGCATGATATTTCATGGCTCATCATGTTCGATTCTACATAAAAAAATCCCAATTTATCCACCAAGTAGTGATAATGCCTTTCTGTCATATAAACAAAACTAAAGTGGCATGTTTTTCGTTTAAACGGCAAGAGAGCATGTGCAAAACACTAGGGTAAGTGTTGATTTGAACTGCGATAGACAAAAACAGGATCAATTAGCAACAGCAAGGAATGAGCTTACCAATTTAATCATAAAAGACGACCCTTAGGTCGTCCTTATTTTTGCAAAAGTAGGGAATGTAAAAAGTTCAATATTGCAAAATGATCGTATTAGCTACGAAACCATGATGAAATAATTTGAAGTCCGTATCTCACAAGGTTAAGTGATCCCCAACGGGGGCTAAAGTTCTTAAAAATTATATGGGAACACAAAAAAAATGCTTTTTTTACCCTATTCTACTAGAATTGATGAATTTAGGACCTTGAAGTGCCAAAAATGTGCTTAGAATTTCAATATTTGTTCTTGTTTCTTAATAGTTATTGACGAACAATTATCAAAAATTATCATTTTGGCCATTTTTTCAAATCCCATACGAAACCTACTATATTTTGCACGATAAATCAAAAGTCAAAAGAGATAGCGCAATTCTGAGCATGTTTTTGGTACTTTGGGGTTCTAAAATCATCAATGTAAGTAGAAAAGGGAAATAAAAATGAAAAAAAAATCATGTTTTTTTCTGTTCCATTCAACTTTGGAAAACCTTAGACCCCGTGAGGGACATGATGTTTTTTTTTTTTGTAAAAACGGTCGTAACGGTAATTAAGGCAACGGCGGCCAAGAAGCTTGCATAAGAGAGAGCAAAGAGAGATTGCAGAGACGTTTCAAGGGGATTTCAAGTGCGCTTTAGAGGCTTCCAGCGAGTTCCAGGCCACAGTGAGCCGTACAGTACAGACGGTCATGTTTTTACCGTCATGGCTAATGTTGCATACTACCGTCACACACTACATTCATGCTACATCCAATGCATGAATGTTGTTTGCGTTGAATATAGTATATGGAATTATGATTGCAAGTGGCTCCGTAGCTTGGAGGAAAGAAGCACCCGTCTAGCGAACTGGAAGTCGTTGGTTTGATTCCCACCGGAGCACTTGGATTTCTTTTCGCAATTAATATCTCAATATGTCATCATACACGTGTTTCTGTTGTGTGTCAAATCAACCCTCATTAGATTCTTGCAGAAAGTTCTCCAGAGGTTCCTCTGGATATTCATCCGGGTATTGATCCCGAAACTCTCCTTCAGAAATTAAGTTTTTTTACAAAAACAATTTCTGAAATATTTGTTGGAATCCCTCGAAAAATTACTTCAGAAATTTCTCTGAATATTCTTTCAGGGGTTTTTTTAGATCCTTCTCCAAGGATTTTGACAGGCATTTCATCAGAAATTCATCTAGAGATTCTTCTTGAAGCTAATACAGGGGATTTCCCAGTAGATTCTCAGATACTTAGCAAACACACGATCGCGATCGATCGTAGGGTAATGGTTCCCATCGTTGTGGTAGTACCTATTGTTGCGGTAATGGCAATTGAGCACTTTTTCGACTGAAATGTTGCCAAAAGGTATTTTTAATAGATGTATGGTGCTTAAATTATGAGATTGCACCATTTGTTTGCTTAAGATTTGCCCAAAATCCTATTTAAAAAAAATATTTTCCTAAATGTGTTTGCTGCTGTGTTCCTATTGTTGCGGTAGTGTTCCTAATGTTGCGGTATCCCATATGATTTCAATGGGATACCGCAACAATAGGAACAAAATACCGCAACATTAGGAACACATACCGCAACATTAGGAACACAATGTTCTTTCAGATAAAAACGAATAAAATGCTCATAACAACATCAAAGTTGCAATATTTTGTTATTTTCCCGTAGATTAAGGATGGATTTTATTATTTTCAATTCAATCCATGTAAAAAGTTTGCTTGGGGCGATACAATTGTGGTTTAGACATGAACCCAGCGCTTAACTCCTCCATGATCGGATCAATTACCCTATATGATGTTGCAATGCATGTTTGCTGGGTGTTCCTCTACGGGTTGCATAATAAACTTCTCTTGGGTGACCTTTCCTCAGGGATTCTTCAGAGTTTTTCCGGGGACCCTTCAGGAATCCGTTAAGAGATTCTTTTAGGAATTTCTTCAGAAATCACTTGGAATTACTGCAATACATTCTGAGGTTTCCTTCAGATACTTAAAAAAACAAATTATTTAAAAAATCTTGATGCTTGCTTTAACAATTTTTGCAGATATGTTTTAAATTTCTGTTGTTTAATTTTTCTCCGAAAATTCCTTTAGGCATTATTTAAGAAATTGTTCAAGGTTTTTCTGTCAATGCTACATTTCAAAAGTTTTGCAAGAAATTTTTCAACAATTTCTCCAGAAGTATCTTTAGGACTTCTTCCAGGGTTTGCTTCAGAACATATTATAGGAATTCTTTCAGAAACTTATTTAGAAATTTATTCAAGAATTTCTCCAGCACCTTGTCTGTAATTTCTACACCGATTCCTGAAGTTTTTTTTGTTGTCGGGGAAGGAAGAAATTGCTCCGCGGTTTGATTCCGAAATTCCTGAAGGGTGTTCTCTACAGGGGTTTTCTCAGATACTCCTTCAGGAATTCTTCCATCAATTCCTCCAAAAGTTTTTCATAAACATTCTCCAAAGCCGTCCGAGGAGTTTTGCGATTGCTTCAGCGGAGTTTGTTCAGGATTCTCTTCAAAAAAAAAAAATCAAAAATTTCGTCTTGGAATCTCCAGGGATTCCTTTAGAAATTCCTTCGGTTACCCTTGAAGAATTACACCAATACTTTTATGTGATTGCATAAAGTACTTCCATGAAAATCCGTGGAGGAATATCTGATAGAATTCCTGGAGGATTCTCTGAAGGAGTCCCAAAAATATGTCTGAAGGAAATGCAAGATAAATTAAAAAAAAAAAAACCTTCCAGAACAGTATTTCTCAAAGTATGGGTCGTGACCCACTAGTGGGCAATGTTGTAATAAATGCATGAATAAATGTCTTAATTTATTAATCAAACGATATCGTTAGCCATTTCCTAATTTTCAATAACACTCCAAGAGAACTGCAAGTTATTTCTAGAAATTTGTTTTCATCTCAATCATATTCACACTTGTGTTTAAATACATACTGTCATTCTGAAACTATGAGTTTCTATTCGGAAGAGTTGAGATTCAGGTAAAATATTAAATGTTTCTTATGTCTTGGATAAGTACTAGTTCAAGTTGTTGCTTTCAATTTGCATTTTCAGTAAAATTTACACCCCAAATTTAACAAGATTTTCAGAAATAAATGTAACCAGGGATGCCAGATGATTTTTTGAAAAATCTGTATTGCATTTTAGAAAATTCTACATCCCATACAAAATTTAAGTGAAAAATCTGTATCCCATACATAAATAAAATAGCTGCGTTAGCTCAAAAGTCTGTGTTTCAATCAAAATGAAATCTTTTCGGATGCTCAAAAATCTGTGTAATACAGATAAATCTGTACATATGGCATCACTGAATGTAACACCATAAAATCAGCAAAATTGTGTACCGTCATACGGGGTTACTTGCAACAGCGGTGTACCTTGCAACACGATGACATACATTAAATGTGAAGTATTTTTTCATAATAATGAAAGCAAGTATGCTCCTTTATTTCGGTTAACAAAATTACGTGTATCTAAGATCGTTTCAGTTTTGTTTATTTGTTCATTGTTCAGCTGCACCGTTTAAACGGTTTGCTCATTTTATGCCATAAATAGAAGTATTAAAATCGTGCCTTGCCTCTCTCATATGGTAAGTTCGATAAGTCTGATGACCTTGGTTGTAGTTAGGCTACCTAACAGTTAGCTTAGCTGAACGATAAAAGTTTGATAAACTTATCGACTAAGAATGTAAAAAATCATTATTTTATTCGACAATCAATATGGGGTAACTTGCAACAGTTGAAGTTAATAAAAAATTTTAAGATTTATTTTCATTTCACGATATTTTGGATATAATTAATCGAAATGAATAATTTTTAATTACGTGACGTGCTCATTTTCAAATGTCGACTAAATTTTATCATTTTTTTTTTAAGTGGTTTTCAAACAAAGTCTTAATATTTTGAAACGTCATACATGTTTCAGTTTGATCAAAGTTTAATTCAATTTATAAACGTTCTAAGACAATCATCAACATCTATTCTGAACCTAGAAAGAGTAAATTATTTCAATAGAATGCCCAAATTGACGGCTATAAAATTTGTAAATAGTTGAATGTGTGTTTCAATCATATTATTATAGCTGAAGTAGCCAAACACCACTTTATACTGAAAATCACAAAAACATGAATTACTTCAGCTTTCCAACAAATTAAATAAAGCATTGTTGACATTTTGTTACTAGTATTGAGTCTTGAGATCCATAAATATTTCATAATTGAAGGACGTAAGACCTGCTGTGAAACGATATTCTCACGCTTAAAATAACTACCAACCCTTTAATGAAAAATCATATTTGAATTGGCCAGTGCACATCTTTTCAAAGCATTACATAAAAAGCTAATAATATGACCAAGAACTAGAATGTAAGTGCAGTTTAATGGTGGCTAACTTAGCTTCATATCATGTGTTGCAAGTTACCCCACAGATGGGATAACTTGCAACAAAGATATATTTCACTCCTCCTGATTAGGTGGCAACGTATTTTGGTAAATGAAGTTGTGCATAGTATTCTACTCGTGGTAATTAGTGTACACGATTTTTTTCACGATGCGATATTGATTCAAAGTCGAAAAGTGTTGCAAGTTACCCCATTTGACGGTACTCTTCACCAAATAGTTTGTTTATTTTACCAAAATACTTTACAAAATCTTCAATTTCATTTATTTTATGTTAAGCAAAATTTCCGTAAAAGCTGAAAATTGCCACTTTTTCTTCAAAAGCTTTGTATAAACTCTATGTTTTCTTTATTTCTAAAATATTTAAAAATATAATGGGTCGCAAGCTGAAAAAGTTTGAGAACTTCTGTTCTAGAAATTTCGTCAGTGGTCCTTGACATAATTTTCTATGGGGCTCATGTAGGAAGAATTTCCGAAATTTCTTAGGATATCTCTTGCTGACAATCATGAAGAAATCCTTAATTTATTTAAGGAGTCTCTGGAGATAGTTGTGAAGGAATTCCTGGAGAGAAGTTCCAGAAAGAATCCACTGAGGATTTCCTAAAAGATTCCTTGGAGGATTTTTTGAATAAATTTCTAATTCCTGGAGGTATTATTGAAAATCTCTGGAGGAATATAGGAAAGAATCCCAGGGAAATTCCTAAAGAAATTCCTGGTGCAATGGAATTCATAAAAGAATTTACGAATAATCCCCGAAAATTTTCTGCAGAAACACTTAAATTCTTAGAAAAATATCATAAAAAATTTACAAAGGAGTCTCGAATAATTATTTATTGAAACTGGGGTTAAAAATGGACAATTTCTGTGTGACCTAATTTATCGATTTTCAAAGACGTCAATGAATCCATTTTTTTATAGGATTTTTTTTTAATTTATGGAGGATCTCAAGGCATCCCAAAAATTATTTTTAAAGGAACATTTGAAAGATTTTTTTTAAGAAATCCCTGGAGAAATTTCTGAAAGAATTCTGAACTCTTGATTCTCTGAAAAAAGAAATCGCTGTAAAATTGCCAGGAATCCGTGGATGGTTTTCTGAAAGAATCTCCAGAGAAATTTATGAAATAATCCATGGAGAAATTTCTTAAGCATGAAATGTTTTTTTTTTTTTTCTAGACGAAATTCATGCAAAATTTTTGAAGGATCCATGGACAATTTATTGAAAGGAATCTCTAAAAAAAAATCGTGAGAAACGATCGGGAATCGCATCATACGTCATCGGATAGGCAATTAAAGCCTGAATCATTAGGTTAACTGAAGTTAAGTCGGGAATCTGCCGAGGAGATTTAAAAGTAGTCATAATTGAAGGCAAGCCCGTGCATAAGGAGGGGGGGGGATTGGGTTTAACCCCCCCCCCCCCCCTATTACGGTCGCTTCATACACTAGGCGCTTCGCCGCCTTTTGCCGAAATTGGCAAACCCCTCCCTTGGCACCACTTCTGTGCACGGGCCTGAATGAAGCGAATATGTTTTTGAACCTCATGAGAGATTTTTTTTTGATAATCAGTTAAGGTTTTCAAACGAAACTCGTCTAGAACTTTAAAAAAAATAAGAAAAGATCTTCAAAGTAATGTAGTAGAAAACCATTGTCGGAAATCATAAAAAATGTAGAGAATTCATAAAAGATCTGAAGAAAGATACGCCACATATTTACAAATGAAAAATGTACAATTGAACACTTTGCACCACTGGCTAAACAGGTGGTTCGTTAAGTGCAGGCGAGAAAGAAATGTCGTTTTCTCATCGACGTGGGATATATATGAACAGGGCGCGCCGGGTCAACTTAACTGGCGGCGGCGTGAAAAAAAAAAACGTTTCCAACGGCGATGCAGCGCGACTATTTCGGAGGCGTTCCAGACTGTTTTCGGTTGGTTTTAGAGCCGTATAGCAGGCGTTTTCTGGGCTTTCAAAGGATCTCAAGAGCTCCTGAGACTACCCCTGAATCTTGCCTAAAGACCCTTGAAACGTCCCTAAACCCTTTTAATCCTATTCAAACTCAATACTAACGAAACCTCACGGCACGCCCTTAAAATGCTTCTGAAATCCTCAGAAACTACTCCCTGAAACGTTCCTGAAGCCCTTTGGGACCTCTTTTTTTCTAGCTCTCTGAGAGCTTCCTGGGAACCCCCTTGGTCCCAACTTAAGTGCCCAGGTGCATGACCAGTTCAGTAACAAATTTTGAAAACGACGTATAATCAATGGTGTAGCATTGATTATACGTCGTTTTCAAAATTTGTTACTGAGCTCTTGCGAGCTAGATTCCCTCATTAAAAACCCTACTTAATTTATGAACGGAATTTGCTCTTTTTATCCCTTTTTTAATGTGTGCATTCTAACCATTCCAGTGTATGTTAATGTTTACTTTGTTGCCGAAAGTAACGTGAGAGTTGCAGTTACTAAATTTAGCACACGCTTGTTTCACATTTGACGAAAGATTGCTTAGAAATCCCAAACCATCCTCATCAGTAGCACATTAACATCTCATAACTATTTGTGATCCTCAAAACTGCACCGACGACAAATGAACCACTCAGCATTCTATTTCAGCTGACACCTCTCCCCGAATAGACACGCAGTCGCGACGTCACTCATTAAACAGCTTGTCAGTGTTCCTGCAACTTCGACCGACTATACCCGAGCAGAAGAAAATATCAAAATAATAATAATAACGGAATCACAAAACCTGTTTTTATATCTCGGTTTGTTATTATTAACTTATTAAGTCATCTCCGTTCCATAACATGTTCTGTTGGGCAATCTTATTTTGTTATGATCGTGCTCTTGGTATATATTCTTTAAATTACATTCCAATAACATGTTTTGTTGTAGCACAAGTTCAGTTATTATTGTGTCATTGAGACTGTACAAATATTTGATCATTAATATTACAACATAACTAGCTTTGCAATCAAAACTACACCATTCGAGATTTTCGTTGTTCACAGCATTCCGTGAGGAACTGTAAGAGAATATATTATTTTGTCATCAGTTCCTCTTCTTACTTACATTACGTTTTAACTATGACAGTGCCAACTTATCAGCCTTTTGTTTTATAAGCACTTTGAAAAGTATACCTGTTTTTTTTTGTCCCAGTTTCAGTTAGGTATGAATACGAAAATAGAGAGTGTAATAGAGTGTTAGCCATTTTATAGAACATTGTGGATCAACTGGTGGAATTCAACGACGAACAACACATTTTCGACAAAAATGTAAAAAAATAAGTCTTCAAGAAATCCATTGATTATTTTTAGACATTTTATTTTTATTGATTCCACTGCATCGAGCCCACTTAGATTCACTTGGATAAATGTGTCAATCAATGAGGTAATAATGTAAATTAATCTTATAAACAATGAACCACCTAACAAAGGGTTTCAAAACGACGGTAGTTTTCCATCGTAAGTTGTTTGGAAAATAAACGAAAACTCTCGAAAGATAAGCGATAATAAATCGCTTGCGACAACAATGGCGTCCCAATTATGAATGAAACATTTAACAATAGATCCTATTGTTGCGTATCTCATTGAATGCATATGGGACTTTGGAGGAGTTCCTATCCGCAACAAAAAAAAAAAAAGAATTAAATTTTGTTTTTAGATTGTTATCAATAACGTATTCATATCAAAATTTGTTATTGAAATATTTTAAAAATTCGCTGTTATTAAGTTGTTATTGAAACTAACAAAACATGTTATTAAACAGGTCTTCCAGGAACATTTTTTTGTTATAATTTTTGTTATTTTGCCGCTTATGACAGACAAGTTTAAAACAGGATATGTTATGTAAATAACATGAAAATAACTCTTTCCGCTACTCAGTTATTTTTTCCAAAATAACACATTTTATTATGCTGTTGCTATTCCCTTCTGCTCGGGTATCAATTACGTAACGACATGTGGTTCGGTCAATGTACTGCCTCTCTGCATACGAGCGTTTCCAAACCGTTCAAAAAACGGGGTCAAACACACCTCTCCTCAGAAGCTATATTTATTGCTTCCTATGACAATTTTTCTATTTGTGATAACGAAGCATCCGGAACTGGCCGCGAGAAGAATGCAAAAATTGACCGAAAGGTGGTCATTGTCCTTTGGTTCGTCGGACAACGGCAACCGCTTCGACTAATAAGCTTATGTAACAAGCGATAGACAACACACGCGGAAAGGAGTAGCACAGCCGTCTACCCGTTCGCCCTGGTCCAGATTCATCCCGAACGAACGAAAGCGAATTGTTCGCCAGCCAGCCAGCCACCCAATGCTGCACATGATCTTCGTTGAACAAGCGGAAAATCTGTCAACGTGGTCGTTGTCGTCGTCATAATGATCAGCCCCCAATTACCCAGTTACGGGGAGACGACCACATCGACCGACCTGGTCAATGTTGGTTGATGCTAAACCTCGAACCGCCGCCGCTATACTACATCCCCCCAACTCCACACGTTATTCGGTAGGTTGTGTGCATAATGCTGAAGCGCACAATAATGCGATGTCGGTTTTATGATAATGCCCTTTAATGATGATACTTGTGTGTGACGTGATGTGTGCGGCAGCGCAGCAGCGTACCTACCAGACATGTCGGGATTGATTCCCAGCCAGGTCACGGAAATAAACTCGTATCAACGGAATCTAGGTCTGTCTACCCCAGACAACCAGTTTACACGTTTAACGAAGTTTACGACCGTGTTGTGCGTGCAACTAACCGTAAATGTTTCATCGCATAAAATGCGGCGAATATGTTCTATGCGTGCAAAAGTGGAGGCGATATGCGTGCATTGACGGAGCAAGAATAGCGCTATATGAGTTGAAGCGATATCATCTACGATTAACGATGTGTACTATATTGCGATGTTATGAATCGTATTATGCGATTTGTTTTTAATAAAACAAAAAAGGACAACGCACGCCGCTTCCAGTGTCAAACTTATCACTTTTGGATTAATAACTGATACCTTACACTTAACACCACATCATTCTTATAAAATAAGCTGATTAATTGTGATGACACTCTAGCTCATCTTAATATTTTTCTAAATCAAACTGACTTACCTGTGTTGTCCGAATATGGGACAGTTCGGCAAGCAACTCAAAGCTGAACGTAAAGTTTGGCATTTTTTCTACTACGGCCGAGTCAAAAATTGATTCACCACTGATTTATTGACCGCCACTGATTGATTTTTTGTTGAAAAATAGTTCACTACCGAATTATTTTTCCCTTTCACAACGAATTCACACGGCAATCATAAGCAGAGAACAAATTTTTCCTTGTTATCACATTTCACATCGCATCATGTACGCATAACAGGTTCTCGCTAATATGAGTATGAATGTATACGTAAACAAATTCGCTAATGCATTTGTACGAGTTAATCGACATACTAATGCAAGAAGAGATGTCATAATAAGATGAAATCGCAATATGCGATTTCGAATGCTGTTTTGCGAGTTTGCTGGTGTAATTATGCGATAATGTTTCGTTCATCGCTTAAAAACATCAAAATACCGTGTATTGCGGTGAATTTCGCACTTTGGTTGCACATAGGGTTAACAGTTATGTGATTGTGAGGTATATTAGTGTTAATATGATGAAATCTATGCATTTTTATGCGAGTTCTGGTTGTCTGGGACGGTTTTGTGCAGCGGCTGCTGATGTAATACAATTTGCTGATTCGATCCGGTTGATAAAAAGGAACATTCATACATTGGGTTTACATCACTTTTCGGGCCCAAGCATTGTCAGATGTCTCCACAATCCTGACACTTCAGGATCCCGCTATTTCCACTGTGGAGATTTCCCCTGATGGAATTTTCGTTGAGATTCTCCTTGTAACATCGTGGAGATTCCTCCTAGAATGTCGTGGAGACACCCCTAGGCTTCTCCTACAGATTCTACCGGAGTTCCCCCTTAAATCTAGTAAAGATTATCTCTGGAATCTCGTGGAGATTCTCCACGGATTCTCGTGAAGATCCCCTCTAAAATATCTTTGTGTTTCTCTCTAGAATCTTGTAGAGATTTCTCCGAATCTTGTAGAGAATCTTTCCGGAATCTCGTGGAGATTCCTCCTACAATGTCGTGGAGACACCCCTAGGCTTCTCCTACAGATTCTACCGGAAATTTCTTGGAGTTTCCCCTTAAATCTCGTATAGTTTCTCTCTGGAATCTCGTTGAGATTCTCCACGGATTCTCGTTGAGATTCTCCACGGATTCTCGTGAAGATCCCCCCTGAAATGTCTTGGAGTTTGTCTCTAGAATCTTGCAAAGATTTCCCCTCGAATCTTGTAGAGAATCTGTCCGGAATCTCGAGGACATTCCTCCTGGAACCTCATGAAAATTCAACCTGGAATCTCATGGAAATTCCTCCTGGAATCTCGTGGAGATTCCTCCTGGAATCTCGTGGAGATTCCTCCTGGAATCTCGTGGAGATTCCTCCTGGAATCTCGTGGAGATTCCTCCTGGAATCTCGTGGAGATTCCTCCTGGAATCTCGTGAAGATTCCTCCTGGAATCTCGTGGAGATTCCTCCTGGAATCTCGTGGAGATTCCTCCTAGGATCCTCCTGTAATCTAGTGAAGAATCTTTCGGAAATCTCGTGGAGATTTCTTCTGGTATCTCGTGGAGATTCCTCCTGGAATCTCATGGAGATTCCACCTGGAATCTCGGGGAGATTCCACCTGGTATCTCGTGGAAATTCCTCCTGGAATCTCGTGGAGATTCCTCCTGGAATCTCGTGGAGATTCCTCCTGGAATCTCGTGGAGATTCCTCCTGGAATCTCGTGGAGATTCCTCCTGGAATCTCGTGGAGATTCCTCCTGGAATCTCGTGGAGATTCCTCCTGGAATCTCGTGGAGATTCCTCCTGGAATCTCGTGGAGATTCCTCCTGGAATCTCGTGGAGATTCCTCCTGGAATCTCGTGAAGATTCCTCCTGGAATCTCGTGGAGATTCCTCCTGGAATCTCGTGGAGATTCCTCCTAGGATCCTCCTGTAATCTAGTGAAGAATCTTTCGGAAATCTCGTGGAGATTTCTTCTGGTATCTCGTGGAGATTCCTCCTGGAATCTCATGGAGATTCCACCTGGAATCTCGGGGAGATTCCACCTGGTATCTCGTGGAGATTCCTCCTGGAATCTCGTGATGATTCCTCCTTGAATCTCGTGGAGATTCCTCTTGGAATCTCGTGGAGATTCCTCCTGGAATCTCGTGATGATTCCTCCTTGAATCTCGTGGAGATTCCTCTTGGAATCTCGTGGAGATTCCTCCTGGAATCTCGTGGAGATTCCTCCTGGAATCTCGTGGAGATTCCTCCTGGAATCTCGTGGAGATTCCTCCTAGGATCCTCCTGTAATCTAGTGAAGAATCCTTCGGAAATCTCGTGGAGATTTCTTCTGGTATCTCGTGGAGATTCCTCCTGGAATCTCATGGAGATTCCACCTGGTATCTCGTGGAGATTCCTCCTGGAATCTCGTGGAGATTCCTCCTTGCATCTCGTGGAGATTCCTCCTGGAATCTCGTGGAGATTCCTCCTAGGATCCTCCTGTAATCTAGTGAAGAATCCTTCGGAAATCTCGTGGAGATTCCTCCTGGAATCTTGTGGAGATTCCTCCTGGAATCTTGTGGAGATTCCTCCTGGAATCTCGTGGAGATTCCTCCTGGAATCTCGTGGAGATTCCTCCTGGAATCTCGTGGAGATTCCTCCTGGAATCTCGTGGAGATTCCTCCTGGAATCTCGTGGAGATTCCTCCTGGAATCTCGTGGAGATTCCTCCTGGAATCTCGTGGAGATTCCTCCTGGAATCTCGTGGAGATTCCTCCTGGAATCTCGTGGAGATTCCTCCTGGAATCTCGTGGAGATTCCTCCTGGAATCTCGTGGAGATTCCTCCTGGAATCTCGTGGAGATTCCTCCTGGAATTTCGTGGAGATTCCTCCTGGAATCTTGTGGGGATTCCTCCTGGAATCTTGTGGGGATTCCTCCTGGAATCTCGTGGAGATTCCTCGTGGAATCTCGTGGTGATTCCTCCTGGAATCTCTGGGAGATTTCTCCTGGAATCTCGGGGAGATTTCTCCTGGAATCTCGGGGAGATTTCTCCTGGAATCTCGGGAATATTTCTCCTGGAATCTCGGGGAGATCCCTTCTGAAATCTCGGGAGATTCCTCCTGGAATCTCAGGGAGATTCCACATGGAATCTCGGGAAGATTCCTCCTGGAATCTCGTAGAGATTGCTCCTGGAATCTCGCGGAGATTCCGCTTGGAGTCTCGTGAAGATTCCTCCTAGAATCTTGTGTAGATTGCCCTTGGAATCCCGTGAAGATATCACTTAGAACCCCGTGGAGATTTCTCCTGGAATCTCGTGGAGATTCCTCCCAGAATCTCGTGGAGGTTCCTCCTGCAATTTCGTGGAGATTCCTCCTGGAATCTCGTGGAGATTCCTCCTGGAATCTCGTGGAGATTCCTCCTGGAATCTCGTGGAGATTCCTCCTGGAATCTCGTGGAGATTCCTCCTGGAATCTCGTGGAGATTCCTCCTGGAATCTCGTGGAGATTCCTCCTGGAATATAGTGGAGATTCCTCCTGGAATCTCGTGGAGATTCCTCCTGGAATCTCGTGGAGATTCCTCCTGGAATCTCGTGGAGATTCCTCCTGGAATCTCGTGGAGATTCCTCCTGGAATCTCGTGGAGATTCCTCCTGGAATCTCGTGGAGATTCCTCCTGGAATCTCGTGGAGATTCCTCCTGGAATCTCGTGGAGATTCCTCCTGGAATCTCGTGGAGATTCCTCCTGGAATCTCGTGGAGATTCCTCCTGGAATCTCGTGGAGATTCCTCCTGGAATCTCGTGGAGATTCCTTCTGGAATCTCGTGGAGATTCCTCCTGGAATCTCGTGGAGATTCCTCCTGGAATCTCGTGGAGATTCCTCCTGGAATCTCGTGGAGATTCCTCCTGGAATCTCGTGGAGATTCCTCCTGGAATTTCGTGGAGATTCCTCCTGGAATTTCGTGGAGATTCCTCCTGGAATCTCGTGGAGATTCCTCCTGGAATGTCGTGGAGATTCCTCCTGGAATGTCGTGGAGATTCCTCCTGGAATCTCGTGGAGATTCCTCCTGGAATCGCGTGGAGATTCCTCCTGGAATGTCGTGGAGATTCCTCCTGGAATCTCGTGGAGATTCCTCCTGGAATCTCGTGGAGATTTCTCCTGGAATCTCGTGGAGATTCCTCCTGGAATCTCGTGGAGATTCCTCCTGGAATCTCGTGGAGATTCCTCCTGGAATCTCGTGGAGATTCCTCCTGGAATCTCGTGGAGATTCCTCCTGGAATCTCGTGGAGATTCCTCCTGGAATCTCGTGGAGATTCCTCCTGGAATCTCGTGGAGATTCCTCCTGGAATCTCGTGGAGATTCCTTCTGGAATCTCGTGGAGATTCCTCCTGCAACTTTGTGGAGATTCTTCCTGGAACCTCGTGGAGATTCTGCCTGGAATCTCGTGGAGATTCCCCGAGGCATTTCGTAGAGGTTCCTCCTGGAGTCAGTGATTTTATCTAAGTGTGACCCAGATTACGTAACATTGTACGTGTGCTCATCAAGCTCATCAAACAAACCATTCAACGAAATCACAAAATCCGGTAGGCTTCTATTTAGTCGCTTCCATCCATTAAAACCTAATGAACTTGTAGTTCAATAGACTGCAGCCATACAGAGTCGGCCCACTGAAGCCATTACGATGACACTAATCAATTTCACGCCGAATAATTTACGTTCCCTCTGCAGCAGTGTCGTCGGTCTCTGTGATGTCCACTGTACGATGGACGGACATATTGGCGAAGACTCCCACCAAACTCACCAGCCAACCGGTTTTCGCTAGATCCGATTGTCAAACGATCACCCCACAAACGTCACCCCATGGAAGACCTCTGTTCGACTAATCGGTACATATCGTCGGAATTTTCCACCAACGCAACGCAAGCAAAGCCACTTCCGAAACGTTTCAGTTTGCAATAATGTAGCAGCAGATCTCTCACGCTCACGCAAGTCGCCTAAGTAGTCGGTCGGATTAGACTGGATTGGGTCAAACTGTCTGCTCTGTGTGCGAAAGGCTGCTGCTGGTGCTCGTAACATCTTTAACATCTCAATTGTCGACTAACCATTACCGATTCATGTTTGCCCCCGGTTGAACGGTTGGACGAGTTGTGATTGGCAGCGGCTGGTTCATAAGGCCAACGACGACGACTCAAAGCCGACGACTTCGACAGAGATGAAGACTCGAAGCCAATGACTACTTCATATCATCTCTCACATCATAATGCATTCTGCAGACTTGCTGCTGCTACTTCGTAGGGGTAGATGAGATACAACGGACCTGATAAGAGAGAGACTTGTTCAGACCTTCCAACGCGACCATCTAGCTCCATCTACCCCTGCTGCTGCTGAACTGTTCAAGGGAAAGACGGCTTAGAGGTGTTTTGCTCCCGTTGACTGTTGCTTAGGCGGTCGGGGAAGAGGAGGCACGTTTCGCACACTGGCCATATTTTACCCGACTAATGTGATAATAGCACTCATCAGCATCCTCCTCTACGCCGCTTCTGCTGACGGGTTTCGTCTTTCAGCTCGGTTCAGGCGGCTGCCGCCGCGCGGTTGGAAACACGCAACTTTGTATGAACCAAGCAGCACGACTACGACGACGACGCACTCACAGAAGCACTAGAGCGAACCCGAGAGGAGGAGATGATCATTTGCCAATCCAAACACATCTGCCGCTCGACGTGCCGGGTCGAACGGAAGTTGGTGGTGAGGTGTGTGTGGGCAAAAATCAACACACAAACAAATATTTAACGAGAGCGCACTGAGCTTATGTGTGACTGAGGCACTTGATCTGCTCACCATCGGCCGACCGACCGACCGACCGGTTTTTCACGGGAAAAACTAGATCTCGAATTTCATGGGGTTGGAGTCCGGTGGATGCGGCGGTTGGTCCTTCCTGGATAGGAGACACCATGTTCCGAGTCCTGTCATGTTATTCGTTGTAGGTCGCGTCGCTTCAACGGATGCTCGACACAGGTCCCGCCGTTAACTGAAAGGGGTGGATTGTTTGAAAGTGACGATGCATTAATTAGTTGTTCAAATATTTACTAAATTTTATACCCTACTGACAACACCGTGTTACGCGCTACATGTACATTGTATACTCTTCTTTATGGGAGTTGATACCGGCATCAACAATGCACTTGTTAGTTTGTCGTAGACTTGAGTAACCTAGTGCTTCGACATGCTGACAAAACGATGAATAGTCAGCATTCATATTCGGCGTAGGTACAGTTGTGCGATTAGTGTCAGTAAGATCGCACTTTCTAATTTATGTACTTAGATCCAGGACCGCGAAGCATCACTGAAGTATTAGTCACCAAATTTTGATCTCTCTGTCTTTGCGTTTTCTGATTTTTTTTTCATCTGTATTAGCGAGATTTTTAGCCCTAGACTAGTTCACCTCGGAACCCACGCTTTACTTCCCTTCCGTAACGCTCGTGGTTGACCACCACCTGGTATAATATCTTCCAGGGTAAAGCTAAATAGTAGGTATAGAGTCCGTCACTTTATCGTAGTTCCCGCTGAGATCCCAATGAATTGAATAGTTCATCTATAAACTTTACGTAGTTTTGCATATCGTCCATCGTTGTTTTGATCATTCTATTAATCTCGCAGAAAGGCTGTTCTTGTCCATGGTTTGCCATAGCTCTGTGCGGTCGATACTGTCGTAATACCGCTTTGAAGTCGATGAACAACAGCTGATGCGTTGGGACCTGGTATTCACGGCATTTCTGGAGAATTTGCTGTACGGTAAAGATCTGGTCCGTTGTCGACCGGCCGTCGATGAAGCCGGCTTGATAACTTCCCACGAACTCATTCGTTTTAGGTGACAGATAGCACTTCGAAGGCAGCATTCAAAATGGTGATCGCTTGCATTTCTCACATTCCAAATGGTCGCCTTTTTTGCGAATGGGTCATATAACCGTCTTATCCGGTAGCTTGTTCGGTTTCGCAGATCCTGGCTACCAACCGGTGCAGACAAGTAGCCAACTTTTCTCGGCCTATTTTGGTGATTTCAACTACGATACCATCCTTACCAGCTGCTTTGTTGGTTTTGAGCTGCTGAATGGCATCCTTGACTTCAATCAGGAGTTGTCTCATTTCCGTCCTCTGCTGCATTGACATAGTTGTTCTCTCCATTGCGTTGTTGTGGTCTCCCGTGCCTACGATCTCCTCGCCATTCAGGTTCTCATTGAAGCGTTGTTTCCACTTTTCGATCACCTTACGTCTGTCCGTCAAGAGGCCTCCGTCCTTATCCCTGCACATTTCGACTCGCGGCACGAAGCCGTTGCGGGAGGCGTCGAGCTTCTGGTAGAACTTCCGTGTTTCATGGGAACGGCACAGCAGTTCCATATCTTCGCACTCCGCTTCTTCCAGTCGGCGCTTTTTCTCCCGGAAGAGACGGGTCTGCTGTTTCCGCTTCTGTTTGTAACGTTCCACGTTCTTTCGGGTTCCTTGCTGCAGCATTACCGCCCAGGCTGCGTTCTTCTCCTTCAAAATCGCTCTGCACTCCTCATCGAACTACTCGTTTCGTCAACTCCTTTCCACGTACCCTACGGTGCTCTCGACTGCGCCATTGATGGTTGCTTTTACTGTTCTCCAGAAGTCCTCTAGAGAGGCCACATCAAGCTCGCCCTCGTCTGACATCCGTTTGTTTCAGTCGCTCTAGATTGTACCGTGCGGCCGGCGGTACTGTACATTGTTGATGACCGAATGTATGGAACATAGTTTGACCATCATTAGATAGTGATCGAAGTCGGTGTTAGCGCCACGGTAGGTCTTGACTTCGATAATGTCGGAGAAGTGCCATCCGTCAATCAGAACTTCGTGGATTTGCGATTCCTGCTGTGGTGATCTTCAGGTACAACGATAAGGAAGACTGTGCTGGTAAAAGGTGCTACATACGGGGATGGGATCATTCATTTGCAAAGAGTTACATTCACTTGCTACTAGGGAAACGCGCCACTTGGGCGGTGGCTTCTATATTCGTCTGTTTTACACTATAACTCAGTCAAATTTGAACCAATTGACACAACTTTTGGAATGTGGTGAGATAGGTATAGTATCTACCCGTGTACAACATTTCAAGTTAATTGGTTCAAAATTGACTGAGTTATAGTAGAAAACAGACGAATATAGAAGCCACCGCCCAAGTGGCGCGATACCCTATCTCAGTTCAGCCTACGTAGCCTACGTATGACCATATTTTTGGAGGCGACGAAATCCCAAAACATACAACAGTTTAAATATACTTTTCCGGGAAGGAGATAAATGTTCCTCAAATGTTTGAGACAGAATTGAAATGAGTTTTACTGTTTCCATTTTCAATTTCAAACATTCTAAAATTGTTCAAACTGCAAGCAAAACAGCTGGATTAGTATTGGGAAAATCTGACTGAGATATCGATTTTTGTGAATCGATTCAAATCGGAGCAGCAGAATCGATTCACCGATTTAATCGAATGCTTTGAATCGATGTTTTCACATCGATTCGATATTATACCATATTACAAAACTATAAAATGATTCGTCTGCTGCATGTAGTTGAAGTTCATGGTATGTTTCATTTGTCTAAATAAATTCAATATCATAATTTAAAATGCACATCAAACACTTTGCGAATCTGACTCAGTAATGGATATAAAGTTAAGGTAATGTATTCAGAAAAAAATGAATCGAAAGAAATTTCCTGAGATCCTGAGATTCCCCAGAGCTCTGAGAAGTATTCCCATAGAGTACTGGGATAAATTCCGGCATACTGCTGAGAGATATACCCCCAGAATCTTTAAAGAGTCTCCTTAAGAATTCTGAAAGGAGTTTCTCATGAATTATGAGCGAGATTTCTTCAGAATGCTGAAAATACACCAGAATCCTGAGCGACATTATCTAGAAAAGAAAGCAAGACTCTTCCGGTATCTTGGTAGGAATGCTTGGCAGGAATGCTGCTAGAATCCTGAGAGAGATAACTCCATATCTATGAGACGGATTGTCTCAGAGTCTCGAGAGCAATTCTCAGAATCCTAAGACAACCTTTCCCTTGGGATTCTCCCAAAATGGTTCATAATCCTAAGAGGGATTATCCCAGAACCCTGATAGGATTATACCAGAATCCTAAGATGAATTCTACCAGAATCCTGAGAGGAATTCCAAGAGTGGTTCTTCCACATTCTTGAGATAAATTTATCTAGAATACTGAGAGAGATTCTCACAAAAAAAAAGATGTTCGGATTTCTACGATAATTCCCCACGAAACTTAAAAGAAATGATCCTGAAAAGGGTAGCTAAGAATCCTGAGAAGGATTACTCCAGAATTCCGAGAAAGGTTCCTTCAAAATACTGGGCGGGATTGCCAAAGAAACCTGAGATATACACAAATATACGGGACTTCACATCTGACTTTTTAAAAAGAAATCTTTTTCTTCACTTATGAACACTAAGTCCCGAATTTTATTAATCATTCACTTTTCACTTGCTACATAAGTCTTTCCTACGGCTGAAGGCCACACTTTTCTATCAGACTTCACTTAGAACTTCTAATTGCTCGCACTCAAGGTTTCCTACTGACTGACTGACTCGACCACCTGGGCTGAGGGCGCACCTGCGTCCTCCGGTGGGGCTCGATGAGAATCTTGCTGGCATCAGCGAAAGGCCATCGGATGATGTTGGCCTGGATTGCGTCGATCGAAGTATTGGTGACCGTTGCCGTTCCAGGGGCATTGACACGCGTCGCTCGGGGCTTCGATGTTGCCAACGGTCGGTCCTCATGGTGGATTGCTGACTGCGTTGTCAGCAACTGTATGCTCGTCGTCCAAAGTTGATTGTCGCCAAGGGTTGATGTTCGTTGTCGCCAAGTGTTGGTGTTCATGGCGGTTTGCCAAGTGCCTGGTCAGCATCTAGTCCACGATGGTAGAGACCGTAGATCGTGGGTAGAGCTTAGGGATGTCCATAACTATACTCTCACAGAATTCTGGGTGATAGGACCCCAGAATCTTGAGAAGCATTCCTCCACAATCCTTTTAAGTTTTCTCCCAGAATTCCCAAAATATCCTGGGTGGAATCCATTAGATTGCTGAGAACAAAAAGGTATTCCTCAGAATTCTACAAGTGATTCCTCAGCATCTTGAGAGGGATCATAAGAAAGGTAATTCCAGTTTCTTGAGAAAAATATATCTAGAAACCTAAGAGAGATTTTTTCGACAATGTGATAAAGGTTTTCCCTGGAAGGGATTACGAAAGCTTTTATAATGGACTTCCCCAGCATCCTGAGAAGGATTCTCTGGAATACTGGAGAATTCACATAAAACAAAAAATTACCGCAGATTCCTGAAAGACATTCCCCTAGAACCTTTGAATGTACTCTCCTAAACTTCTGAAAGGGATTGTCCCAGAACTCTGAGAATGATGCCTCTAGAATACTTTAAACTATTACAACAGAATATCATCAGAATTTGTCCATAATCTTGTCAAGGTTTTTCCCTGATTACTAAGAGAGATTCTCCAGGAATCCTGAAAGAAATTTCTGGGAGCAACTGTTCCAGAACGTAGAAAACAGAATTCTACTGGGATTCTCGTAGAATACTGAGAAGGATTTCTTCCGAACCTATGCGAGGGATTCTCCAAAATCCAAATTTCTCTAGAGAACTCTGCCCAGAATCTCGTGATAAGTTCTTCAATAATTAATAATTCTGAAAGAAAGTGCCATAGAATCCCAAGGATTTTACCAGAATCATGAGAGAAGTTCCCCAGAATCTTGAGAGAAATTTCTCTAGAATCCTGACCGGGATCATCCCAGAAAGCCGAAGCTTCAGAGAATCTGGGAAAGAGTACCCGCAGAATACTTAGAGATATTCTCCCGAAATCTTAAAAGGATCTTACGCAGAATTCTGAGAAGGATTCTAGTGATCCTGTGTGGGATTTCCCCAAAATCTTAAGAAATGTTCCCCCCGAATTCTGAGAGAAATTTCGCCACAGTTTTGAGAATGCTGAGTATGATTCTCAAGAAGTCTGAGAGGAGTTCCTGAGAATGCTGGGAAAAATTCCTCAGAACTCTGAGTGGGATCGAGGGTCTTCCAGAATCCTTAGAGGAATCAGCCCAGATCATCCAAAAATTTCTTAGAATCCTGAAAGGAATTTCACCCTTGGTAAAGAATACTTCAAAATTCTGAAATGAATTCCCCTAGAAACCAGAGATTCCCTAGAATTGTGATAGGTATTCCCATATAATACTGTTGAGAAAAAGTCCTCTGGAATTTTTTAAAAGGGACTCTTCCATAATTCTGAGGATTTCTCTAAAATTCTGTGAAAGATTCCTCCATAATGCTGAAAATTATCACTTCTGCATCCTAAGAGACCTTATCCCAGAAAAAAGAGAAAAACTTTTCCAATAGGAGTTCTCCCTAATTCTATTAAGGATTTCCCTAGAATTCTGGGAGAGATAACTCCAGTTTTCTGACATGAATTTTCTCAGAATCTCTAGAGGAATTCTTCCAGAATCCTGAGGGATTCCCGAGATGGATTCTCCCGAAATCCTGTGATGGCTTCCCTCAGAATCCTGAGAGATGTTTTTTCCTCGGGATTCTCCCAGAATGCTTAGACGGATATTCCCAGAACTCGCTGACGGATTCTTCCAGAATCCTGAGAGAAATTCTCCTGCAGTATTGAAAGACATCCCGTTAGAATTCCCAGAGATTGTCCAAAAGCCCTGAGAGAGTTCCTAAGACTTCCACATTATTGAGAAACATTTATCTAGAATCCTGAGAGGGATTCTCACAAAAAAAATGTTCGGAATCGTTCTGAAAAAAAAGAAATTTAATTTTTTTGAATCGAAAGAAAAATCGAATGCAAAAAATCGATTCGGTCGATTTCCTGGGGCTTCAACATCGATTCAAAAAATCGATTAATCGGAACAAAAACATCGATGCTGCGAACATCGATTCAAAATTGCCCAAGGCTAAGCTGGATATAGTTCGGGAATAACAATAGTTTTTCAAACAGAAGTTCAGTAAGCTGACATGACGGGGCTCAAATATCAACTCAAATGACAACTGTCATCACTCAACACTAGTACAAGATAACTCGATTCATTTTAACCTACTGAAATCCATTCTTTTCAGTAAATGGGTATTTAAACCCCAACAAGGCAACAGTCAATTGATATCCTTATGAGCTCTTTAGCTCAACGATTGCCTGATCTCATTCCACTCGAGACCCAGCGCAGCCGCCGCACTCCTCAAAAGTCTCAAGACCCACCAACTACCGCACCGACCACTCAAGCTCACCGCGATCGATTTCAATCACGTTAATATAATTATTATAACTGACACGCTCTTGCTCTTAAATTGCCCAAGAGTGGACTGGTCGCCCTGCTGCTGACCACCTTCATCTTAATCTGCCACCGCCGTCTGGTGTGGTGTGGGAAATTCTTTTCGCGCTTCCAAAGCGACGGCGGCGACGGCGTGTGGGTCCGCCGGCTGAAGCACGTCTTCAAGAACTTGAAACCCTCGGCCTCGGTCGGCCGATATTTGCGTCGTCATTGCGCTTCTCAGTGCCTCGTCTTCGTCGTTGTTGTAAGAGGTGTCCAGCATGAATGGGCGGCGATGAACAACCGTTTATTTTTCCATTTGGAGACTCTCGGGCGATTTTCCACCAACCCGCGCCTAAAGTTGATGGCCCCCAAAATCCACGTGGTTCTAGGCAGCTCAATTGTTGGAGAAGAAACTTCACAGAAATTGATAGTTCTACAATGTACCCCTTGTTAAGTGGGCTTGAACGCGTGTTCTAAAACCCAACACTAATGCTAAGTTGGAAATACATGTGTTTATTTACTTTTAGAGAGTGAGGGCAGGGCAGCTTCTCTGCTGCTGGTGTGGGATGCGATCTCTTCTGCTAGATCCACTTGCACCGGTTCGGCAGTCTGTCTGGCCGGCCAGCAGCAGTCGGCTGCTAGCTTCAAGTGATTGTGTTGTTAAACAAAACGGAAAACAAATGCCATTACACTACTCAGAGGGTACTTTTCCGAAGGGTTTCGCTTGGCAAGTGTACCGTTTGGGGGCAACATGTGGACATAGCTTTTTACTGTTAGTATGAAAAACTAGTAAGTTAAATTTTGAGAAAAAAATATAGAAACACATGTCACAATCTGAACCCTTTTTTCTCCATCATTTCCACCAGGCAGGGTTGGAAAATGTAAAAAAATGTCATTTGTTTGTTTGACATTTTCACTGCCTCTAGTGAGAAATATTTTTCGGAGTTTGTAACAAAACTAACCAGCATTATTGAAGGTTTGTGTTTGCGGATGGAAATTTTCACTTCAAGTAGTAAACTGGAAAATGTCATGACATTTTTTTCCATGACATTTTTGTGACATTTCACAACCCTGTCATCAGGTTTGAAAAACGTTATAAAAATATTATTTGATTATTTGCCAATTTCACTACTCATAGCACGCAACGATTATCGATGACATCACCGTAACTTATTCAAAACTTATGCTGACTGACGGAATTAACACAGGATATGATGAAACTGAAAAATGTGATGACATTTTTTCCATAACATTTCGTGACATTTTCCAATCCTGATTACCGATATTAGTTTTTAAGTATTAAGGAAATTTTAAAATTCAAGTTTTGAAGATTTACAATAGGAACTAATCAGTATTAGACCAACAACGGTACGGCAGCCGCAGATACTGGTGTTACTCGAGACTGAAGTGTGTGAACATTTGTCCCCCCAGAAGTGCTACTTGATTCCATTGGTCGCTGCTGACTTCGGGAGTAGGTAGAAGCGGTACATGTGCAAAGGCGGGTATATGGATCTTGCTGCAGCAGTAGCCACCCACTGGCTGACCAACTCTGGACCCGTATCAATGACAGCTGAACCTAGCTGAAACTGTCGATCTGGACTGAGTTGGAGAGGGTTACTGCATAGAGACTGGGGTTGTGCTTGAGTTGGTCCGGCTACTTAAATAGTTGCATTTCAGTGTAGTCTTGAATGTAACTGAACTTGTTTTTCCACTTGAGTGCCGCTGCTGCCGTGTCGCACACCAACTGTGCGGACAGGTCCGTCAACGGCAATTACTGTCCAGATGAAGTTCTTTTTGACAAATGGCGCAATGATAATCTGTTTGCGATGACAACTGTGGAATGCGAGCGATTTCTCCGGTGTTTGGGTGAGATTCTTAAGCAAATCTTTCGTGATTACACTAGGAAATGCAGGAAAGTTGATTGTCTAACAATACACAACAACGTTTGGGTGTTTCCGGTTTTTTTTTATGAACTTCTAGATAAACAACAATTAAAAATATCCGCTATGCACCACATAAGCTTACATGAGATAAGGCAGCTATTCGGTTTATCTTAAGACATCAGCTGTTTACAGGAATATTGTCTACGAGTTTAGTACTCTTTCATACTAAGTACAAATTTATTGGAGCGGGCCTGATGTGATGATTAGAATACTTGAATATCACGCCGAGGACCTGGGATCGAATTTCATTCCCGACAAACTCGCAAAATGTGAGATCTTCCTTCGGAAGGGAACTGAAGCGTGGGTCCCGAGATGATCTAGCCTAGGGCTGAAAAACTCGTTAATACAGAAAAAAAACTAATTTATTACTATATCATAGGTAGGTATTCGTGTTCTGAAATACAAATTCACAAAAAATCCCTCAAGAGTCGCCCAACGACCGAACGCTCAACCCAAATAATGCCGTGTGTCAAAACTATCCCCTTATTTGGCAAGCTTCCCCGCAGTGTTCCGAATATCTCGTAACGCATCACCGTCGTCCGTCACGATTATCCCGAGATTGACATACCGCCCATCTGTCCAGCTAAACGACTGACTGACATCGACCCGTCACATCTGATTTCGGACTGCATTTTTCGGCATCATCGCTGCGTGCAATCTCTCCGATGGACCAACAGCACCGGTCTTCAGCCGTCCCGAAGTACCGAAGTTCCCTCCGTAGAGTTTGACTGACTTTTCCTTTCAAGAAATCTCGTTGGTCCACTTTCGACACATTACCAGCAAGTCATGCATTGTTGCAAGCAACTTCGTAAAACTTTTGAAAATTGGTCGTTAAAAATGAGTGAAATCTCTTATCAAAATTCGATTCAATCATCCGGCACATTCAAACGGCCAGCCGTTAAACACCGCCGAACAAAGAACCACGCGAAACTTTCCTGACAATTAATCTCCCTTGGATTTGTTGCGACTCGGCGGAATAAAAATACGATCAACCTTAATCCTCCTGATCCCGCCGAGCCATCGCCGCATCGTGAATCAGTGGAATGTGAACCATGGCGGAACTACACACCTCTACACCATCAGCAGCGCCAGCAACCTGTCGACGGCGCGGTTCATCGCTTCGATCGCGGCTTGTCAGCGTGACGAGATGCGGGCCGTCGACTCGGCCTGCCTGCATGCGTGAGAACTTTATCGGGTTCGGTTCGGCGGGGTCCGACTAATGCCGGCCGGTGGAACACCGCGCCTATTTGGTGGTAACTGCCCAAGACAGCGAAGAACGAAAATGCAAAGTTTTGATAAAAACTGAACAGACTGAGCAACAATAACAACGGGAGAAGCCGTCGTCGACAGCTTAACGGATTTCAGCAGTTGTCAGTCTCACGCACTCTGAGTCGGCCGAACCTCTGCTGATGATATAGTTTTCGTTCGCTAGGAGAGTTTTTCGGTATTTCTTCTATATTTAGATGTTGGTTGAAAAGACGGTAGAATATAGGTCTCAATTCAATCAGTTAAAAAAGACGCTACAATGAGGCTTAGTCTTATGACAGAGTGCATTATATCTCCATATGATTTTCATCCATCACAACAGATGAAAATATCCCATCATTCTTGAGATCCTTCTTAGTACTGACATTAAAACCAGATCGACAGCGAGCGTGACCAGCAGGATCTGACCCCACTGGTTCGTGAAACGTCCCTATTCCACGGACCAGGCATTGAAGTTACCTGCCATTACTAGCGGCCTTCTATTCTCGATCAACCACCGTGGAGGTATATAGCCGCTACAGAAGCAGACCCCCTTGACTGTGGTGAGGCGACCATGAAGCCCGCGTAAGATGATGTAGACACCAACTCCTGGACTGAGTATTTATTCGTTGTCCATATCGGCGTCATTTTCGACTCAATTACTGCGACCTTCGGATATGCCTACAGTGTGATGACTGTGTTTATCCTTCACTCAGTTACTGGGCTGTGTCACAGTGATTCAGGTTCAGCTACGTTACCTGCACCGTAACTTGTCAGCTGAGGCTCTCTTGAAGGCCGGGAACTTTGACCCTCCCATCAATTGCTTACTGTTTGCGAATTTCCTGGAACCAATCAAACACTTGGCAGGTTTCGTACAGCTTTGTGTCTTATGACCTGCCCTTTCCAAAAGCCTACAAAGTTTGCTCTTGCCATGGCATTTATAGTATCACGACTTGTGTCCTGGTCCCAAACATCCGAAGTAAGCCTTATGTGGCTCGTGTATGCCCAACGAACATACTGACCAGCCTACCTTGAGCTTTCCAACTTTAACAGAGTTATTGAAGTCTGCTGAACCAAGGCCACTTCAAATCTTACGTATTACGTCGTGCGTCACCCTTCTCGCGCTTTATACTTGCCCTTCTGCCTTTATTCGGCCCGGTGTCCCTACGCTCCTGTTCCTTCGGTTTCTTCTTTTCTTTCCCCTTGACACGCCCTAGCGTATGGTTGCTGAGGACCTCCCAATGCATGGTCGCAACCACAGTGTTCCCTTCAATCAGGGACGGACCGGTCTTTTAAAGCAAACCGTTCTAAGCCGATTTGAGCAAGAATCGAATGCATCGCTTGCTATTAAAAATGACTGGGATCGGTCCAGGCGTTCCAGAGTTGTGGTCATATGGCAGATCACTCAACAAAACTGGTGGAAATGGCCATATATAAAAATGAAAAAATCTCATCTTACTATAGATCATCATATTGGGCTGATTTTTGTAACCTTGAGCATCGTTAGTAAAAATTGTTCAGAGTTCCACAATGGAAACCAGAAAACGCATAACACCAGACCAAAATTCAAGATGCCGACTGTTCAATGGTGTTCTAAACTCTAAAACCATCGTGAACCAGAATGGTTCACTCAATGGATCCATATCTCCGATTAACATCGTATGTTGCATGTAAGCTAATGCCTAAACCACCCAAATCGAAACCTTATTGCCAAGATTATCGTAGCATCTCGCGGGTGGCATCCAAAACAACTGGATCATCTCGCCAACCAACGTGCCCCTTCATGTGAACCAACATGCCTACCAATCTGGTAAGTCTACTGTGACTATTTTACGTAAGGTTATTTACGATATCAAGAAAGCACTCGCTCAAAAGCAATCTTGTTTGGTGTTGCCTTAGATATCGAGGGTTGGGGTTTCTGTCCTGGGCACCCACGGTGATGCAGAAGGCCGAATTGAAAGATTTTCATCCTGAGCGCCTTGACCTGTGGCCAGGTGAAATTGCTGTCGACTTGCTTGATTTCGTTATTGAGGCTGCGCCGCCATGAGCCTCTGGGTCTGCCTCTGCTGCGATGTCCTGCTGGGTTCCAGTCTAACGCTTGTTTGCAGATTTCGTTTCCACCCCTGCGTAGAGTGTGGCCGACCCACCTCCACTTTCGCTCCCGAATTTCTGTCGCTATCGGCTTTTGATGACATCGACGATGGAGTTCCACGTTGGAGATCCAATTGTGAGGCCACCATGCACGAACTATATACCGTAAGCATCTATTGATGAAGACTTGCAGCCGTTGCGTGTTCTCCACTGATACACACCAGGTTTCACTGGCGTATAGCAGCACTGTTTTCACGTTCGAGTTAAAAATTCAGATTTTGGTGCTACGACTGATCTGGTTGTTTTTCCATACATTTCTTAAACACGCAAAAGCAGCCCTCGCCTTCTTGATCCGTGCACCTATGTCGATCTTAATGCCGCCATCGGCTGATATTTGGCTACCAAGATATTGGAAGCTTTCAACATTCTCCACTGATTGCCCAGCTACCGTAAAGCTGGAAGGGTTGACCGTGTTTACATCGATTGGTCTTGTTGACGTTGATGATAAGACCTGCCGCTGAGGAGCGATTGGCAAGATCATCGAGCTTGCCCTGCATATCGAGGGTGCCTTTGAAAACGTGCCTTTCGATGCCATATCGGAACCCGTAGGTAGTCAGGCAGCGTCCATTTATTACGTAACGCTAAAATCGAGATTTTTGGACCCCCCACCCCCCTCCGTAACGCTTTTTTGTATGAAAACCCAAAAAATTGTGTATGGACCGTAACGCTCGGCCATACTCCCCCCCCCCTCCCCCTAGAGCGTTACGTAATTTGTCGACGGCGCCTCATGATGTATCTCCAATGATATCCAATTGGATTCACCAAATGTTCAAAAAACGATGTCTCTTCTCGACATTGCGTCAAGCGGCGATTAAGAAACTGAGTGTTTGTGGATGTCCCCAAGGGGGAGTCTTGTCGCCGCTTTTGAGGAATCTCGTAGCAGATACGCTATTGAGGCAACTCAATAATAGCGGTTTGATGATGATTAACCTGGGCTTGTTAGGGGAATTTCTGTAAATAAAAGAAAATCGGGTTAAGTACGGTTCCTTTGAATTCCACTAAGAATTTGCATCCTTTGACAGATACGTATTTCGACCTCAACTGTAAGGTCGTCTTCAGTGTCTTGTACTTGACTCGACTTAATAGCTTAATCGACTTAATAGCGGTTTTCCTACTTATGGTTTTGGCGACGACTACCTAACATTGCTAGTTGGTAAGTGCATCAGCACTAGGTTGTCCCAAAAATTGCATATGGTCGAAAAGCTTGGGGGCTCAAACTGCAAATGATAGCTAAGGGTGTTAGAAACAAACCTTTGTATGACGGCAACTTTCAGAAATGACGTTTAGAGGTCGCCCCGGCGAGATTTTCGAAAAATGGCAATTTTTCGTAATAAATTTCATACAAATATTTTTTACCCTACAAAAATTGGCAATACCTACTATTTTTATATTTTTTACAGCTTGATATGGATCCAAACTTCTTGGGAAAAATAATTTACGACATGTTTTGCAGGTAACTTTTTGATACTGATTTTTTGCATTTACTAAAATTTGTCATTTTTTGAAATACTGTGCACTTTACCCATCATAAAAAGTATCTGAACCTAATGCTAATTGAAAACAAATTTCATAAAAAGATAGGAAATTTTATGAGGAAAAACTTTGCCGAAGAGAGCATTGCGTTTTTTCTATCCGTTTTAGAGTTATTCACGATTTACTATTGGGTAACATTCTGATTTTTGGGTATTTTTTAAAAAATATCACAAAAGAACTGCCCAAAAACACATAAAAAGTAAAAAATCACGTATACTCAACAAGTTTTTGTGTTAAACTCAATTAATGATGTCACCATAATTCCATAACACAATCAAGACAAAAACTTGTTGAGTATACGTGATTTTTTACTTTGTATGTGTTTTTGGGAAGTTCTTATGTGGTATTTTTAGAAAAATACCCAAAATTTCAAATTTCACCAAATAGTAAATTGTGAATAACTCTAAAACGGATAGAAAAAACGCAATGCTCTCTTCAGCAAAGTTTTTCCTCATAAAATTTCCTATCTTTTTATGAAATTTGTTTTCAATTAGCATTAGGTTCAGATACTTTTTATGATGGGTAAAATGCACAGTATTTCAAAAAATGACAAATTTTAGTAAATGCAAAAATTCAGTATCAAAAAGTTACCTGCAAAACATGTCGTAAATTATTTTTCCCAAGAAGTTTTGATCCATATCAAGCTGTAAAAAATATAAAAATAGTGGGTATTGCCATTTTTTGTACGGTAAAAAATATTTGTATGAAATTTATTACAAAAAGTGGCCATTTTTCAAAAATCTCGCCGGGGCGACCTCTAAACGTCATATCTGAAAGTTGCCGTCATACAAAAGTTTGTTTCTAACACCCATAGCTATCATTTGCAGGGCGAGCCCCCAAGCTTTTTGACCATGTGCAATTTTGGGACAACCTAATCAGCACCCTTTTCGACCTGATGCAAAGCGTCCTTCAGGTAGATGAAGGGAGGTGTCGCCAATATAGCCTTTCGATTAATCAAAGTACAAGTGGGTGGTGTTCGCCGCTGCAAAAGCCGCGCTTAAGACCGAGATAAGAGCAAGCAAAAAGGCCTGCTTTGAGGGTCTCTGTCAGAGTGCCAATACGAACCTGTGGGGTGACGCCTACAGGATCGTTATGGCCAAGACGAGAGGTGTGATGGCTCCTACAGAGCAATCTCCATAGATGTTGGAGGGGACCTGGCCTTAAAAGTAGCTATTGCAGAGGCTCCCGAGATGTTCAGGTCTGCTATGCAGAAATGCCTGGACGAGGGAGTTTTCCCAGAAGCTTGGAAGAGGCAGAGCCTGGTACTATTGCCAAAGGCGGGGAAACCACCCGGAGACCCGTCGGCATATAGACCAATATGCTTGATTGACACGGCGGGGAAGGTGCTCGAAAAGATCATCCTCAATAGAATGTTGAGGTTTACCGAGGGCGAAAATGGTCTTTCGAACAACCAGTACGGCTTCCGGAAGGGGAGGTCCACCGTAGACACTATCTTGTCGGTTACAAAACCGCCGAGAAAGCACTTGAGCCTAAGAGGAGGGGAATTCGCTTCTGCGCGGTAGTGACTCTGAATGTAAGGAATGCGTTTAATAGCGCTAGCTGGTCTGCTATTGTCGATGCGCTCTTGCGTCTGGGGATACCGGAGTACCTGTACAAGATTCTCGGAAGTTACTTTCAGAATCGTGTACTAGTCTACGACACAGAGGTGGGTCGGAAGTGCTTTCACATAACCTCAGGAGTCCCGCAAGGTTCCATCCTGGGTCCGGTGTTATGGAATGTCATGTACGACGAGGTGTTGAGATTAGAGTACCCAGTGGGAGTGGAGATTGTCGGATTTGCCGACGACATTACGCTCGAAGTCTACGGTGAAACGATCGAGGAGGTGAAGTTGACTACCGACCACTTGATCAAGGTTGTGGAGGCGTGTGTGCGATCCAGGAAACTGGAGCTGGCTCACCACAAGACAGAGGTGACGGTTGTTAGCAACCGGAAGTCGGAGCAGCAGACGGAGATCAGTGTAAAAGAGTACACTATCCTGTCAAAGCGCTCCGTCAAACACTTGGGCGTGATGATCGACGATAAGCTTACCTTCGGTAGCCACGTCGATTATGCCTGTAAAAGAGCCTCCACAGCTATTGCGGCACTGTCCCGGATGATGTCCAATAGCTCTGCGGTGTACGCCAGTAAGCGCAAGCTTCTGGCTAGTGATGCTACGTCCATACTAAGGTATGGTGGCCCGGCGTGGGGCACCGCGCTAAGTACCAAATGCTACCGACGGTAGCTGGAAAGCACTTACAGGCTTATGTGCCCGAAGGTTGCGAGCGCGTACCGTACCGTGTCACACGACGCTCTCTGCAGCAGGTCAGATCGGGTTGCACGTGGGCATCAGTTCTTGATGTCTGCAAAGCAGTTGGGCGGGGTTGACCCTGCCCGCCTTCCGAGGACAAAGGGAGTGGCGAGGACCACTCGGGAAACTGGCTAAGCGCCAGCATGTTACCGTGATGGACTCTCCAGAGCGAGTCATCGATGTTCGTTGCTGCTAGGCTACGCAGCTAACCTTGAGGGTGCGATGTGCACTAGCCCCTCTCTGAAACAATACCTTCTTGGTGGTTCCGGAGAGACGTAGGGTTTGGCGACCATAGGAAATGGTTTAGTGGGTACGAGGAGAGAGTAGCCCTGGCTATTACTTTTGTTGTAGAAGACGGCCTCAGACCTACACTACCCTAACCTTCTGTTAGGGTGTCTGTTGAGCAGATTATCCCCCTATGGTTTAGAAGAAAAAAAAAGTATCTAAAACATCTATTGTACTTTTCACGGAAAGGCGAAACCGTAATGGCGTTCGATCTTTGCGTCTTTTTGATTCTGATAACGATGTGACAGAATAGGTTAAGTACGTTGGAGTTATTCTTGAATCCAAGCTTTCCTGAACATCTCAGATTGAGTTCAGAATCAAGAAAACTTATATGGCCTTCGGCTAATGTCGGCGTACCTTTGGTACAACGTGGGGTCTAAAACCAAAGTATATAACTTGGGGTCTAAAACCCAAGTATATCAAATATTGACCTATAGATGTCATGTGTGGTGGCAAAAGGGCGAAATGAGAACTCTTCAACTCCCACGGCAGCGCTCGAAGTTTTCTCTGACGTTGCTCCACTACACATTCATCTCAAACATAAAGCACTTGCACTTACCGCCTATGAGTAATCGGTTTACTAGAGGAAACTCTTGTGAAATGCAGTTCAATACACACCTCGTTGTTTCCACTTTTGGTGAATTGGGACAAAGCTGTCCCGGGAAGAGTGGACATCTGGTTATCTGGAGAGAAGTATTTTAGACGGCATCGTATGTTACACTGATGGTTCCCTTCTCGAAGGTCGAGCAGGTGCTGGTGTTTATTCTCGTGAGCAACGGCTGTATCAGTTTTACTCCCTTGGTAGACACTGCACCGTTTTTCAGGCTGAAATCTTTGCTCTTATATGCGGAGTGCAACCAGCACTTCAGCAGCACGAAATCGGCAAAGCAATATACTTCTTTTCAGATAGCCAGGCTGCTATTAAAGCACTTGCCTCGGTCAACTCCAGGTCAAAGATAGTTATCGCTTGTCGAACTCAAATCGAGGAGCTGAATTCAGCAAACGCAGTTCACCTTGTATGGGTACCTGGCCGTTATTCCATCGCTGGAAATGTATTGGCTGATGAGTTAGCTCGCACTGGAGCATCACATGACTTCATTGGCCCTGAGCCAGCTATTCCGATATCGAAGTGTTGGGTAAAACTTCAGATTCACACCTGGGCTGCCACTCAACACAGACAACACTGGAAAAGTTTGGAGTCATATCGTCTAACCAAATTGTATTGTCCGGAGCCATCTCCAAGGGTGGCGAAGTATCTTACAAATCTGTCAAAGCAGAATTGCAGCATGCTGGTCAAAGCATTGACTGGCCACTGCCAACTCAGCTATCACATGGCGAATATTCAGCAAGCTGATTCAATTTTATGTAATAGCTGTGAATCCGATTATGGAACTTCGTATCATTTGCAACTGTCCAACTTTTTGCGCAACTGCGTTTCTGAGTATTCGGTAAACACTTATTAAGTGAAACTGACTTCAGAAACCTGAATCTTCAGGATGTTCTGTTCTTCTTAACCCGCTGTGGTCAAGAGCTATAGACTCTCTTTCGCTTTATGCGTTATTACAGTGCCCTTTTCAGAACGCTGCTTGAACCAATTGTGGCACGCTTATGCGATACTACCTTCTTCCAGGGTTTTTTCTTATTTCCCTATCTGTCCTTATTCCCATTCTTATCCTTATTTCCTTTCTTCCCCTCAGGTAGATGATGAAATAGGCTTTTATTATGGCGATGGCACGAATGTCCCAAACGGAGGATAACGTGCCTCTGGAGCCGTCCTTCTGATACCTGATATCACCCAAATCGTAACCTTATTGCCAAGATTATCGCAACATCTCGCGGGTGGCATCCAAAACAACGATCATGACTTTGATAACAAATCTTTATTATAATGATCATTACCTTCATCACCTTCAGTGGCCCATAATTCGTGAACCTGTTCCAAGCCATGTGTCCCTTCCACCGACGACAGCATCTTCGTCTGCGAATCACAGAGAAAAAAAATCGCGTAGGTCATGCACCGACCACGAAGGTATAAGCAGCACCGCTGCGCGGAGCGCCCAAAGTTCCTGTTCAATTCAACTCGCCACTTCATCAGCGATTTTTTTCGGACTGTCCCAACTTACACACATGACTGCCCTCACCAACACCGATTCCGTAACGGTTTATTTCTTTATTGGGCATCGAATTCGCAAGGAAAAAGTTTAAAACTTCCAACCTCAGTGCGCTTTTTATTGTTACCCCTCGCTCGAGCCCCGGGCCAGACGGTTCCCAGCAATAATCGGCTGACCGGCTGGTAGACGTTAAATTCGCGAATTTCTTTTTCCACCGGCTCTGCCGGAATTGACCGAGAAACCGAACGTGTGCGCGCGCGCACACCACCTTCGTCATCTCGTTGTCGTTGTCTCGATGGACCATGCCAGTGAGCTCATAGATCATATCTGGGTGGTTTTCCGCGCTGCCGCGCCAGTTCAGCGCAGACTCTTGGCCTTCAAGCCTCTTTTCGTAGCCACGAAGATTTGGGTAGGTAGCACCCGGCAACAGCGTTGATCGGCTGATTTTTACCAGGGAGGTGGTCCACGCTGATGAGCACGAAGAAAGAGAAAGGCCGGGGATGGATGATGGGCTGTAAAAACACGTCACATTATTTGGGACTCGAGCAAAAACAGTCGGTGCGGGTCCGAACGAAGAGGCAAGAAGAGAGTTCGCGAGTGGATTGGCGTGGAAATTACTTCACACTCCGATCTGGGCTGATTTGGGCGTTTGTTGCGGATTTCATGCTGCCTTCCTCGGCTCCGTAGGGAAATGGGATGACCAGATTTTGACCGGGCGGCGGCACGGCAAGCGACTGAACGGACAGACGGATCATGTTTCATGTCATCCCAAGTGGTCACCGACTACTGCCGGGAGCTCTGTGTTACTCTAATTACTGTGTGTCGCTTTGTCAGGCCTTTCTTCCGCACATTTGGTTCAATTTCAACGCCTCACATCTTGTGAGGACGATTTGCGCCACTAATTCGCTAGCAAACTCCATTCAACGGCCTCGCTGCTGATGCGGGATTAGGAACAGTTCTTCTACCTTCATTATAAAATTAGTGGCAAATTCGCACTGTCATGCTAATTCACGTAAACTTTATTTCGTACGCAAAACTATGGCAGGTTCGCAGCCCGATACATATTCGCAAAGTTACGTGAACGCTGAATCTCTCTTGGAACGCTATCGTATAGGTAAATGACGTCCCACTGTGAGAGTAGCAATAAAAATAAATTCACTTTTGAAGAAATGGTTAGCACAAGGCTTGCAATCCAGTTGAACAACATAAAACTGACGAATCACAGCAGTTTCGTGTACCAATGCAAGGCAATTACAACCTACAGCACACCGGTTGACAAGTGTGAACAAGATTTACACACGATTCGATGGCTTATTGGTAAGATGCTCGAGAAATTGAACACATTTCTTATATTCTCATTTCTGAGTGGCTGTTAGAGCCCGTTCGAAGTTGATCAGCAATAAAGCTATACAGAAGTTTTCTCGATCAGCCTAGATAGCTGTGTAGTGTCGTTAATGGTTGTCTCAACTGGCTTAGAATAACACTACGGACCGCCTGTGCCGGTGGCAAGTGTCCACTAAACAGGTGACCCCTAATGCGGCTATATGCTTACCGTGCCCAGGAATATAAAATAACAACCTAACCGCTAACGGAGCCTGTGGAGTTCCAGGGCGACCTCCACAGTGTTTTGTTCTTACTGCGCTAACCAGAGCAATGGTGCAGTGAGTGGACCTTATGTTTCTCCGAGACAATCAGCTGCCCTTCTGTAGTCTTAAACATGAAACAAAATCAGGGTGGGAATACGAAAGTCATGTTAACTAGTTTAAATTTTCACCTATATGGTTTCCTACTGTTCGGTTTACACAGTATATTCTGTGTATCCTCACCTTTGGCGTTTTCCAATCGACGCTGCTAATCTGTATTGAGCTGTGATGGTAAAGAGTTTATTCTTGCATAGTTTGGGTAGTGGCTACAGTTAGAATCAATCTTCAGCATAAAAGAGCACCAACAATCAATCTTTTCAAACTTATGAAAAATGGTATAGCCCAAGTGGCTTTAGAAGAACCATACTTTCGTAAGGAGGATTTCTATCTATGAAACCTTGTGAGCTCAGTGTTTGCCACTTTCAGTAAAAATGAAATGGCAAGCTGGCGTGTCATGCCTCGAGCCTGTGTGCTTGTCAACAACGGAATCGTTGCAACACTCGTCTTTGATGTAACCACCAAAGATTTATGTGCTGTCATAGTTGATGTATCTGTTGGAAACCTCAACAGGGAATACGTCTATATCCTACGGATGCTTTCAAACAAGTCATCGCATACTGCACTTCAAAAGGCCTTTCGCTAATTTTTGTCAGTAATGCCAATGCTCACCATATTATCTGGGGCAGCTCAGACATCAATTTGAGAGGCTCCAGTTTGATGAAGTACTTACGTTGTTAGAAATAGGCAAAAGATTTCCTTCAGTGCTTAGTGAGCCCCGAGTTATCCGTTGCATATTATTCTTCGTTATATTCTGCCATGGCTGCAGTTGAGTAACAACAGAAGAAAGGGGGAAGAACAGTTGTTGTAGTATCATGTCTAAAAGGTAGTTAGCAGAACATCGTAACGAGAGTTATTAATGATGCAATATTTGGGATGTTGAGTCGAGTATTGGAAGACAAAAATGGAACTTAAATGTAAGTTACTTAGCAAATGTAAGTGTAATATAAACTAATAAAATATGAACTATTTGCAGTCTTGAAGCTGCCGAAACTGTAAGCTGCTCTCGAGAAGTTTCGCTTCTTCCAAGAAATCACGTTCTCAACAAACTTCAAGAATTTAAATCGCTTCTGAGTCGACGCAGACATGGATTCCGGCGATACAAGCAGTATCCGTAAGAAGTCGATAAAGGAACGTCTTAGGTTGCTAGAGCAACAGCATCTAATACGAATAACACAGCTTGAGGAAGAAGGTAGGCGATCTCGGCAGGCGTACGAACGGAGCGTGGAACGGATCGAACAAGCGACAGCGAAAGCCATCACAAAAATCAAATTACACTGTAAAGCTAAAAGGGACGCAAGAGCTAGGACGAGTGAGAGGGAAAATGTCGGCGAAACCTTGCCAGTCGTGCACAGTTCGTTTAGTGACGGAACCCTTGTTGAGTCCATCTGTAGCCCACCTGTACAGTGCGATGGAATAGCTTCTGCTCCACATCGGCCGAGTATCCAAATTGTTCGGCCGAATGCTCTACGTCACTTCATACCTGGTACCGAGAACGATGAGGAGGATCTGCATACAACATTTAGTCCAGAGCTGGCTGGTGGAATCGATGCGATCGAAAACTTCCGTAGTAAGGAAGGGTCTAGTATGCAAACAGTATTGCACTCTACAGTCGGTGTCAAGTCATGCTTCCACAGTACGGTACATTTAGAAACCTTATCCAAGTCCAATAGTTCCCGTAGTATGGGTCAACCAGAAATTGTAAACATAACCACTACAATTGTGGATCAGTCTCTGAATGCTGAGAAAGCGTATTCGGTAACAAAACCGATAACGGTCACTCAAATTAAAATCGAGACAAATTGCGATTACCCTGAACAAGAGCTCTCTCATCACTCCTCTTTGCTTGAGTACATTGCTTCGCGGAGTCGTATGTGTAAGGGAGAACCAATTCGAAAGATCGTTGTCGTTGCCTTGTTTACATGCGATTCTTCAAGAAGCAATGTAGTTGAAATGGACTCACTGATGGTTTCCAAATACAGCTCCATTCCAACAGAAACAGTCGGCCGAGTATTCGTGGCTGAAAAAATGGACTTCGATGGTAGGTGTGATCCACTACGAAAGATAGACAGCATCGGGTTTGATCCAGGTGGGCTAAAGAATGGAGCTCAGGTAAAACTGGTGCTGGTAAAGCGACCGATATGCGTGAACTATTTGGTAAACAACAGTGTTCACGAATATTCTCACTCGGAAAGGCTATCTTGGGATGCAGCCCGACGTTTGGAATCACCGATGTGTAGACTCTCTATTGCGACAGAATCGTGACAACAGCGATAAGCACGACGAACAGAGAAGAAAAACTACCACCGTAGCACCGATCGGAAGAGTAGATAGTAATAGCCACGGTTATGTGTAGTGTATATATCGCAACCTCTAGGTACGATCGTCGTCGGCTCGTGGTACCACCTAGACCGAAGTAGTTGTTATCCAAACAGAATAATTGAAATTTGAGGAATGTGGTTGTGGATTGGTAAACATCAATGAATCCACTTATTGATTATGTTATTTTGAGTTTAATGAATTCATTTTCTCAGGGTGTCACAAGTTTTATGACGTTAGATAAACAAGTTGATGTAGTATAGAATTACGTGACGTGGAGGATATTTTGTGCTCAACGGAAAACCGGGACTACACGGGTGGGGGTATGTTAGAAATGGGCAAAAAATTTCCTTCAGTGCTTAGTGAGCCCCGAGTTATCCGTTGCATATTATTCTTCGTTATATTCTGCCATGGCTGCAGTTGAGTAACAACAGAAGAAAGGGGGAAGAACAGTTGTTGTAGTATCATGTCTAAAAGGTAGTTAGCAGAACATCGTAACGAGAGTTATTAATGATGCAATGTTTGGGATGTTGAGTCGAGTATTGGAAGACAAAAATGGAACTTAAATGTAAGTTACTAAGCAAATGTAAGTGTAATATAAACTAATAAAATATTTGCAGTCTTGAAGCTGCCGAAACTGTAAGCTGCTCTCGAGAAGTTTCGCTTCTTCCAAGAAATCACGTTCTCAACATACGTAGTACAGATCTTGGATTAATTAACATAGGCAACCGCCCAATCTTTATGGTATCTGCCAGAGAGGAAGTGTTAGATATAACGCTTTGCTCTAATAGAATTAGTCACGAGCTAACCAAATGAAATGTGTCAGATGAAGAATCTTTATCTGACCATCGCTCTTTTTTGAACATTTATATGTTACTTCGCAAACTTTGCGTTTCAGGAATCCTCGGTCAACATACTGGGATCTCTTTACTGATTTGGAAACCTGAGACGATTTTCGGCTTGACAGTCGCAATTGCAATCAAACGATCAGATATTTTCCTTCATCCGACGTTTCGATGTTTATTACATCTTCTTCAGGGAATTAGACAATTTGGCCGTTGGTAGTGTTGTTAGAAGTGCGAACCGAATTCTGCGAATATTATTAGTGTTCTAGAAAAGGATCCTACCGTTTTTTTTTTTAAATTTTGCTTTAGACGGATTATGCTTTCACAAAGCTTTTTAAAACGAAAGCGATTAACACTTCTAATTCCATGAAGAAGATGTAATAAACATCGAAACGTCAGATGAATGAGAATATCTGATCGTTTGATTGCAATTGCGACTGCCAAGGCGAAAATCTTCCCAGGTTTCCAGACCCCTCAATCGATAGCTAACTCCACATTTTACTGATTTGGTTGCGTCCATATTTCATGGATACTCACCATCTGTTGACAAGTGATTTAGATGATGCTTTTAATACTACAACGACCTTCATCATGGAAGCTTTTGAAGAAGCTTTCCTTCTACGGTCTGTGAAGATCACAAGAGAATGTAGAAAGAGTTCGAAAAGACGACGTTCGGCTGGTTCGGAGGCACACACTTCCCCGGAAGTGTGGATATAACATCTTCGGATGAACCTGATGTACAGGGACAGGGAAGGGAGGTTTGCTTCGGCAAACCTGAGCGTCTGTTCTTCAGAAGGAGCGGCTCACAACAGCGTCTGATCCCCATGTTAGGGGCGGCTGATCTACGTCCGAGTGCCAGGGAAGGACTCTAAGCTCAACTGTGCACTATGGTCCTCCGGAAAGTAGGGGGTTGGTGTCAGGCCCTACGAGCCAGCCGTAAAAAACCATTGTAACGGAAAATCAGCAACAGAATAATATGAACCGAGACCAACGGCAACGACCCCAGCGAACAAAAAGGACTTGCGATTGGAAACTCAGAATGTGGAACTGCCGATCTCTCAATTTCATTGGAAGCACCCGCATACTCGCCGATCTACTGAAGGACCGCGGGTTCGGCATCGTAGCGCTGCAAAAGGTGTGTTGGACAGGAACCATGGTGCGAACGTTGAGAGGTAATCATAAGCTGCGAACGTTTAGAGGTAATCATACCATCTACACACGCGAGCAGGGAACAGTTTTCATCATTATGGGTGATATGCAGAGGCGCGTGATCGGTTGGTGGCCGATCGACGAAAGAATGTGCAGGCTGAGGATCAAGGGCCGATTCTTCAACTTCAGCATAATAAACGTGCACAGCCCACACTCCGGAAGTACTGATGATGACAAGGACGCATTTTACACGCAGCTCGAACGCGAGTACGATCACTGCCCAAGCCACGACGTCAAGATCATCATAGGAGATTTGAACGCTCAGGTAGGCCAGGAGGAGGAATTCAGATCGACGATTGGTAAGTTCAGCGCCCACCAGCAGACGAACGAAAACGGCCTACGACTCATTGATTTCGCCGCCTCCAAAAATATGGCCATTCGTATCACCTTTTTCCAACACACCCTCCCATATCGTTACACCTGGAGATCACCACAGCAGACGGAATCTCAAATCGACCACGTTCTGATTGACGGACGGCACTTCTCCGACATTATCGAAGTCAGGACCTATCGTGGCGCCAACATCCACTCCAACCACTATGTGGTGATTGTCAAACTGCGCCCAAAAACTCTCCGTCATCAACAATGTACGGTACCGACGACCGCCACGGAACAACCTAGAGCGACTGAAGCAACCGAATGTCGCCTCAGCATACGCGCAGAATCTCGAGGCCGTGTTGCCAGACGAGACCGAGCTCGATGAGGCCCCTCCAGAGGACTGCTGGAGTACAGTGAAAGCAGCCATCAACGACGCAGCCGAGAGCACCATCGGGTACGTGGAACGGGATCGACGGAACCAGAGCGTTCATGATTAACAAAAATTTTAATCATGATTAATCATTGATGATTAAAATTCCAATTTTGGTGATTATTGATTATGATTAATGATTAATTTGATTTTTAGGATGATTAAAGATTATGATTAATGAATAAATTGATTTTATCTGTGATTATTGATTATGATTAATGATTAAAAATGGCTCATTGATTAAAAATCATGATTAATCATGATTAATCAATCACAAAAAACAGGAAATGATTTAAATATATTTATTGTTTAACATGTTTTTTAAGTTTCAAAAGTAAAAGGTAACTCTGTCCGGGAGATTTGCGAAAAAAGAATCATAAATTATATTATATAGAACAGCATTTGAATCAATTTAAATTGGATCATATATTTTATATGATGAATCATTTTTGGTGATGAATGATTAATGATTGATTACTATTTTTTCTTATGATTATGATTACTGATTAATGATTAGATTGCAAAAACAGTGTGATTAAGATTAATGATTATTGATTAAATGAGATTTTTTTTGTGATTATGATTAGTGATTTTGATTAATCTTAATCATTAATCATTAATCATGATTAAATTTGTGATTAATCATTAACGCTCTGGACGGAACGAATGGTTCGACGAAGAATGCAGAAAAAATTTGGTGGAGAAGAACGCAGCGAGGGCGGTAATGCTGCAGCAATGGACTCGACAGAACGTGGAACGTTCTAAACAGGAGCGGAAACAGCAGACCCACCTCTTTCGGGAGAAAAAGCACCGCCTGGAAGAAGCGTAGTGTGCAGAAATGGAACTGCTGTGCCGTTCCCAAGAAACACGGAAGTTCTATCAGAAGCTCAACGCATCCCGCAACGGCTTCTTGCCGCGAGCCGAAATATGCAAGGATAAAGATAGAGGCCGCTTGACGGGCGGACGTCAGGTGATCGAAAGGTGGAAGCAGCACTTCGATCAGCACCTGAACGGCGTGGAGAACGTAGGCACGGGAGCCCAAGGCAACGGAGGAAACGACGACGCCAGTGCAGCGGAGGACGGAAATGAACCAACTCCCACACTGAGGGAAGTTAAGGATGCCATTCACCAGCTCAAAACCAACAAAGCTGCTGGTAAGGATGGTATTGCAGTTGAACTCATCAAGATGGGCCCAGACGACATTACGCTCGAAGTCTACGGTGAAACGATCGAGGAGGTAAAGTTGACTACCAACCACTCGATCAAGGTTGTGGAGGCGTGGATGCGGTCCAGAAAACTGGAGCTGGCTCACCACAAGACAGAGGTGACGGTTGTTAACAACCTGAAGTCGGAGCAGCAGACGGAGATCAGTGTAGGAGAGTGTACTATCCTGTCAAAGCGCTCCGTCAAACACTTGGGCGTGATGATCGACGATAAGCTTACCTTCGGTAGCCACGTCGATTATGCCTGTAAAAGAGCCTCCACAGCTATTGCGGCACTGTCCCGGATGATGTCCAATAGCTCTGCGGTGTACGCCAGTAAGCGCAAGCTTCTGGCTAGTGTTGCTACGTCCATACTTAGGTATGGCGGCCCGGCGTGCGGCACCGCGCTAAGTACTAAATGCTACCGACGGAAGCTGGAAAGTACTTACAGGCTTATGTGCCTGAGGGTTGCGAGCGCATACCGTACCGTGTCACACGACGCTCTCTGCGTCATTACTGGTATGGTGCCAGCATCAGCATTCTTATCAGTGAGGACATGGAGTGCTTCGAAATGCGCGGCACTAGAGGCATACGCAGGACTGCCGGGATGGCCTCTATGGTCAAATGGCAGCGAGCGTGGGACAGTTCCACCAAAGGAAGGTGGACCCATAGGTTGATACCGAGGGTAGATAGTTGGATTAATAGGCGCCATGGGGAAGTTACATTCCACCTGACACAGGTCCTTACAGGTCATGGTTGCTTCCGACAGTATCTACACCGTTTCGGGCATGCGGATTCTCCCGAATGCCCAGTGTGCAATGGTGTAGAGGAAACGGCGGAACACGTTTTGTTCGTGTGCCCGCGTTTTCGCACAATGCGTGACCGCATGCTTGCCACATGCGGGGAGGACACAAACCCGGACAACTTGGTCCAGAGGATGTGTAGGGATGAGTTTGGCTGGAACGCCGTTTCAACGGCTATCACCCATATGGTCTGGGAACTACAGAGGGGGTGGCGCGTGGACTCGAAGAGTGGCTAGTCCAGATGCAGTACAAGAGGTGGTCCAGGGGTTCGGAGTCGGCTTCGTAGGTCATACCGGTGCCCTGCGGTCGAGATCGACCCTTACAACGATTAAGTGGCCGCGGAGAGGAAGTCCCAGTAGCGGTGCTGTCGTGGCGTCGGTCTACTGGGTTGGTTCCGAGCCCGCGGTTGGAAAGGGGTCCCCGGCAAGGGTCGGGGTAGGTGAGATCCTGCTGTCTGCAACCTACGGGTGCATCTGATAGGGCCTGAAGGGTAGTGATACCCTTCCGTACGGGCAGGTCAGATCGGATTGCACGTGGGCATCAGTTCTTGATGTCCGCTCAGCAGTAGGGCGCGGGCGGGGTTGACCCTGCCCGCCTTCCGAGGACAAAGGGAGTGGCGAGGACCACTCGGGAAACTGGCTAAGCGCCAGCATGCTACAGTGATGGACTCTCCAAAGCGAGTCATCGATGTTCGTTGCTGCAGGCTACGCAGCTAACCTTGTGGGTGCGATGTGCACTAGCCCCTCTCTGAAGCAATACCTTCTTGGTGGTTCCGGAGAGACGTAGGGTTTGGCGACCGTAGGAATGGTTTAGTGGGTACGAGGAGAGAGTAGTCCTGGATTTTACTTTTGCTGTAGAAGACGGCCTAACCTTCTGTTAGGGTGTCTGTTGTGCAGATTATCTCCCTATGGTTTAGAAGGAAAAAAAAGATGGGCCCAGAAAAATTGGCCACCTGTCTGCATCGGCTGATAGTCAGAAACCGAACAGCTACCGGAGGAGTGAAAGGAAGGGGTAATCTGCCCCATTCACAAGAAAGGCGACCATTTGGAATGTGAGAACGTCAGGGCGATCACTATTTTGAATGCTGCCTACAAAGTGCTATCGCAGATCATCTTCCGTCGTCTGTCACCTAAAACGAATGAGTTCGTGGGAAGTTATCAAGCCGGCTTCATCGACGGCCGGTCGACAACGGACCAGGTCTTCACCGTACGGCAAATCCTCCAGAAATGCCGTGAATACCAGGTCCCAACGCATCACCTGTTCATCGACTTCAAAGCGGCATACGACAGTACCGAACGTGCAGAGCTATGGAGAATCATGGACGGATTTCCTGGGAAACTGACTAGACTGATTAAAGCAACGATGGACGGTGTGCAAAACTGCTTAAGAGTTTCGGGTGAACTATCCAGTTCATTCGAATCTCGCCGGGGACTGCGACAAGGTGATGGACTCTCATGCCGACTCTTCAACATCGCTCTGGAAGGTGTAATGCGACCAGCCGGGCTCAACAGCCGTGGAATGATTTTTAACAACGTGAGCCGTGAAATTCGGGGGTGCATCATCAGCGGAAGTTGGGCCTACTACGGGCTCCAGAAGAAACTCTGGTCGAAAAAGATTCACCCTTGCACCAAATGCACCATGTTCAAAACGCTAATAAGACCGGTGATCCTCTACGGGCACAAGACATGGACCATGCTCGAGGAGGACCTACAAGCACTCGGAGTTTTCGAGCGACGCGGGCTAAGAACGATCTTCGGCGGTGTGGAGGAGAATGGTGTGTGGCGGAGAAGGATGAACCACGAGCTCGCTGCACTTTACGCCGCACCCAGCATCCAGAAGGTGGCCAAAGCCGGAAGGATACGGTGGGTAGGGCATGTTGCAAAAATGCCGGACAACAACCCTGCAAAGCTGGTGTTTGCAACTGATCTGGTTGGCACAAGAAGGCTTGGAGTGCAGAGAGCACGATGGGCGGACAGGTGGAGCGTGACTTGACGAGCATTGGGCGCAACCGAGGATGGAGAGCGGCAGCCACAAACCGAGTATTGTGGTGTACTATTGTTGATTATGTCTTGTCTTAATGATGTTGAACAAATAAATGTAAGTATGTGCAGTGCACATTCCGAAAGGTTAGCTATCCCCAAGCCGATTCTATGTGCATCTTCGATTGATCTGCATTCATCATTATTTTCTTACTAAACCAATCTGCCCATGATCGCATACCAGTCCCATATTTGCTGGGTTTCCTATTCATATTGGACCGTTATGCGATCATAGGTAGCAATCCTTTTACATGAAACAAGCACTCCAAAACATAATAATTACTATTCAATTTGTTCTCGTTTCCTTCTTGAGTTGTCAGACGAACCCGAACCAGACGCCACTCCGTTACGATTCGCGCCTCAGTCATCCAGTTCTGCAATCCTCCCCAGTCATCCCCTGCCAATGCACTCGCCGCACACCAACGACAACTGCAAACAAAAATCGCATACCGGTGCAATTTTCTGCTCACTGCAAACACTGACCTACCGCACACATTTTTCGCTTATAGCTTCATCATCGTCGACGTCGTCGTCGTCGTCGTCGTCGTCCTACTCCTCCTGCTCGTCATCGCCAATCGCCGTCGGTCGTCTAGCTGCCCTGCTGCCTGTGTAAAGTGCTCTCGTTTTTCACAATCTGCCAATAGACAAGGAGTGTCGTCTTCGTCTGGTCGTTGTCGCGTCGCATCGTCGGTATCCTCACATTCAAGTGCCATGCCGCCCGATCCGGACAGACATTGATTGAATGCAGTTCAGTCCTCCCGGTCGACCGATGCAACTCAAAAGAGTTATGTCATCACCGCGCCGCGAAGCGCATGGTTCATATCTCCGTCCGATGTTCGATTGTTGTTTCTGTTTGAATGTGGAACCCGATGCAGTTTGTAGGTATCTCAATTATCGGCTTCCTCATTTGATTATTCGAAAGGTAAACAGGCGACCCGTTTGGGAGAAGCGTACGGGTGTTAGATTTTCGAAACGGCATTTTGTACCATCTACCTACTGGATCTACGGAGAGGTCGAACAGCTCCGCCTCTGACAATCACGAGGTTTGCAAGTCACAAATTAATTCATAATGGAACCGATCCAATCCTGGTAATTAATTAGCACTGTGTGGAACTGGATTTACCCAAGCCGTAAAACTTAATAACAAATTTGACAAGTCGATTGCCTTCCTATGCGGGGTGACGGGGAACTGGTAACGGAAGAGATGAGGCAGGCTAGGCCGTTCCGTTCGTCCCGGCCGGTTGACAACGCAGCGTGACAGCACAATCCGGCTTGGCTCTCCGGGTGACACTCCGTTGGCTGTGTGTAGCTGTCGGGTGTTGATAAGTATCCACTCATTGACGCTTGTTTATGCATAAATTGAGTGCAAACTCTGTGCTCCCGCGGTGAGATTGATGAGGTGGCGATGGTAGCTGGTGCTGTATGAGCTAGGAACTCGTCTTCTCCCATTAAGGCTTACAGTGTTGCTGTTGAAAAACTATGCGCTATTCGTAGACTTGGGTTGTATGAGCGTAGTCAGTTTCATTTTCTTTTATCTCCTATAGGTCCATGAAGGTCCATACAGCTGAGGAAAGGATCAGACGAATTCATACATACATCCTTGCCTTGGGCCCATATAGCCGAGGCGGTAAACGCACGGGTATTCAGCATGACCATGCTGAGGGTGACGGGTTCGATTCCCGGTCGGTCCAGGATCTTTTCGTAAAGGAAATTTCCTTGACTTCCTTGGGCATAGAGTATCTTCGTGCCTGCCACGCGATATACACATGCAAAATGGTCATTGGCAGAGGAAGCTCTCAGTTAATAACTGCTGAAAGCAGGCTGAGAAGCAGGCTTTGTCCCAGTGAGGACGGTACGCCAAGAAGAAGAAGAAGATCCTTGCCTCACTCCAGCGCGAAACCCGATGGAATCGGACAAGATACCGTTGCGCAGTATTCTGCATGAACAAGCTTCAATGGTTTTCTTAAGAACATCCTTGCGTCAGAGGGCCTCCTTCGTACTTAATACTCTATGAGCTCTTCGCAGGACTTTACGTTCGAAGACTCCAAAGGCTCTTCGGATCAACTTCTTTAAACGTCCACGATTCATGGCCGTATAAAATGATCGAAAGAATCAGAGTCTTGTAGGCCACCGTTCAACAATTGCTCGAAGTGCTCTCTCCTCCTGGTAGCCACCATTGTTTTATCTGTCTGCACGTATCCATCACGGTCGTTGCCATTGACGAAAGAAGGCGCTGATTTTCTCCACACGCTATTGGCAGTTTCGTAAAACCTCCGCAAATCATTCTGTTCCATAATCTCTTGCACCTGAGCAATCCCATTTTCCTCATAGTTTCTTTTATCTGTCGCACTTATCGCTCCGTGGATAAACTCCCACAAAATGTAGAGATTTTCGTTCGCGATGATCTCACTTATCCGCTCGTCCAGCTTTTGGTGATACCGTGCCGTCTGCTGGAAAACGCTGGATGTTGAAACGCATCGGCCAGGTAGCAGCACATGAGCGATTTGGTTGCACACTTTGCCGTTTGAGTGTCTTCAAGTGTGCTTGCGGATAGCCTTACGTGCAAAGTAGGGGCTACCAATGACCATCCCCGTGGCAGCAGCAAAGTTAACTAATATCAGGCCGTTGTCATTAGTGACGGAGTGAGGCCTCTCCGTCAGCTATTTAACAGAAATATAACATAATTATAACAAACCATGATATTTATAGCTTTTGTGATATAATCGTGTTCAACATCCTTAGTGTATTCAAAATACTATAAATCAATTATTTCATGATCATATTAATGTTGTTTGAAAATCCATTGTATTGTAATTTATATTTGACTATTCGATATTTAGAAGATAATGTTACAAAATTGTATCATATTTTGATAGAAACTACTAATCCTGATGCTAAGATTCATATCACATTTGGTTGTACTTTTTTTTTTTATTTTTTTTTATTTTTTTTTTTACCCGCCACTTTCCCCCATACCAAAAGCCTCATTCCTGAGACTCCTGGTAATGGACGCTACTAATTCAGCTCTGCAACTGGCAACAATCGAAGATTTATTACGGAACAATAAACATGAGCTGAGTTATTATGATATTCGAAAAATAAATTACATATGGATGGGAAAATCGGTAAAGTAAATTAATTGGATACCCAGTGGAGATTATCTCCTTTTAAGGGATCCATTAATAACTTCTACTAAATACAAAATACGAGAATAACAGAATTTCAACTATAAATTATAAAGTTAAAGTTATGGCTTGAACGGTTAGAGTAAGAAATCATTGATTTTTCCTTTGAGGTACTTTTTGATTTTAAATTTAAACAGGTTTGAATTTACGATAAGCTTCAAATCATTTGGTAAGGCATTATATTTCAGTGGTCCTACGTATGAGAAACGCCGTTGCCCTTGATTCGATGCGGCCCGAATAAGTGCCAGATTTCCAGCTTGCCTGGTAGTGCGAGTTAGTGGAATGGTGTTCAAAACAATGTTAGAATGTGTCCTACTATTATGTCTAATTTTATGAACCATGTGAAGTGTTTGTAATTCACATAGGCCCAAAAGTGGCAAAATATTGTGAGATAAATTTGCATAAAGATCAAATGTTGGATACAAATGAGGTAACCTGAAAATTATTTTGAGGCATCTGTTTTGCAGGACTTGTAGTCGCATTAGCCTAGATTTACATGCCCGACCCCATACTGTTATTATGTATTGCAAAAGAGAATGAATATGTGCATAGTAAAATTTCATTGAAACATGACGTGGCACAAAACCTTGAACTCGGCTTAAGATACCACATAAACTTGAAATTTTCCTTTCGATATGAGATATCTGTACTTCCCATGAGAATTTGGAGTCTAAAAAAATACCAAGATATTTAAACGAATCAACTTTTTCAATTGAGTCACCATCTAGCTTAGGATCCAAATGTTCTGGCAATATTTTTCTCGAAGATCTGAAAATCATATATTTGGTTTTTTTGATATTTAAAGACAAAAGATTATTCGAAAAGTACGACTTTAATTTTTGTAGATCGCTATTCATCGCAACATCGCATTTCAGATCATAAATTTGCAACTGTCATGAAAAGCACTTTTTTGCGCATTGTGCCGCACATTTAAATCAAAATTGCAAGAAAACGATAAGAGCTAGAAGTTTGGTGTCAAAGAACGAATTGTAGAGTGTAACAGGGGCCACAACTTTGCCAAAGAGAGAATTTTAATTTATTACGCATGTTTCAAAGATAATTGACAAAACCCAATAAAAATACACTATTTTTAGCTATTTTGCTCTAAAAAACTTAGTTATTTAACTAAACCAATCGATTCAAAGATGCCATTTGTTAGAAAATTCAATAATCTTTCGAATAAGGGTAAAAAAACTTTGATAAGTTTGACCATTTTCAAGTTATTTCCAGTTAAGGCAATAAGAGTCAAAAACATGGGAAGTTCAATAACTACGTAACGGTTGAGATTTGACCATATGCGTAGAACAATTTTTTTCTCCATTTCTGGTCCTCTATCACCCTTTAAAAAGTTTGCACTCAGGAACCTAACACCCTGTATATAACGCCTATAAGTTATGCAACCAAAGCGTGCTGTGCCGCTTGACCTTATTCACCTTATTCACCACACAATCTATCACGAACACTATAAATAACCCCTATCCATGGATCGTATCACCGACCCAACGGTGACTCCCAGATTTCCCATCCTTTCCGTCTAACAAATACCCCAGTCCGTGCGGGTTGTGGGGACGCAGAGTGCTCTCGGTCTCTAGTAGCAACAACCAGTACACTCTAACATTCCTTTCCCTTCCCAGCTGTCTATAAGGACTTGGCCGGCGCCGTTATTGATCAAATATGCATGAGCTGCTAAAATTGCACTTTGAGAATAAGTGGAATATCCCAGCCCCTTATTCAGTTGGATCTCAGTGCAATTGGTACCAGTTCAGATCAATCACGGAGGAGCAACCATTGACATGTATAGTCAGAATTTATCGTTGATCGTTGATCGTTAAATACCTCCAGAAATTCCTTTGGCTGTTCTTTCAGGATACTTAAACCTTTTTCTGAAATGTTTACAGAAAAAAGATTCTCATTGAATTTCTTTGAATGATTAAGGCAACAATTTATTTAAAGATTCCTCTTAGTATTTCTTCAGAATGCATTCTTTTTCAAGATATTTTTTTTGGAAAATTTCTCCAGGAATTCCTCTAGAGTTTATTGCAAAAAATCTCCCAGGAATTTTCACAGGGACTTTTACAGGAGTTTCTCAAAGAAATTCTCAAAAAAATCATCTTGAAGCAGGTCCACGGGTTTCCTCAGAAATTCCTTTTAAAATTTCTCCTTGCGATTCATATAACAAATTCCTCCAAGAAAAATTCCTTATGCTGCATAAGTATGCTAGTATTTCTTCAAACGTTTCTGAAGGAATTCCTCCAGAAAAAATGTCAGATTTTTTGCCAGCAGTTTTTCTACAAAACTTTTCCAAAAATTATTCTATGGAGGAATTCTCCAGGAATTCCTTTTTATGAACAACGTAATTTCAGGAGAATTTTTTGTACGAAGATTCGGAGATTCTTTCAGGAATTCCTCTAATTTACTCTTGAAATTCAGAATTTTAACTTTTCAGAAATTACCTATTAACTACCTCCAGAGGTTGCTTCTGGTATAACTCCATGTTTACAGGGATTTTCTCGAGCATTTGTTTGGATTTTTTTTGGAAATTTTCAAGACATTCTGGCTTTCTCATTCTAGGGAATCCAAAAGCTTAAATTTACAATTGGATTACCCATACAGAGAAAGCCAGATTTTCCATAGCAAACCATTTCCAGTCGAAAACTTATATCAAAAGCGTTTTCAAGAGATTCTTCTGGTACATCCTCCACGGCTTCCTCCAATAGTTCCTTCAGATATTCCTCCACGAAATGCTTTGGATATTATTCCGATTTTTTTTTCAAAAATTCTCTCGAAAATCGCTGCAGCAATTACTTCAGAATGTATTCATTAGCGTTTTCAAAGTTGTTTTTATTTTTTTTTCACGAATACCTGCAGGAATTTTCCAGCTCTTCCTGGTATTATTACAAAGATACCATAAAAAATCTTTTTTTTGTCATTTCTTCAGTGGTTCTCTAAAGAACTCCTCTAGGATATATCTTCAAGTATTGCCTAAGATTTTTTTCTGAAAATTTCTCATACAGTATCTTCAGAAGTTCTTTCAAGGATCCCTGCAGAAAATACCCCAGGGATCCCTCAGAAATAAATTAAGGTATTTATTCAAAAAATCCACCGATTTCTGAAGATCCTTTAGAAATTTCTCTATGGATTTTCTAGCAGTCCCGCAAGTAAATTCTCTGGTATTTTTCCATGGGATTTCTAAGAAATTCTTTCAAGGAATCCTTGAACTTTAGTAATAATTTAGTAATGCTTGTGAAATTTTGGGAAGAACTTCTGAAAAATCCCAGAAATATTATCTGAATAAATTCTGCAGGGATCTCTAAAAACATCCGTGAAGATATTTCTGTAAGATCTGCAAGCATTTTCTACAAAAAAATCCTTGCAAAAATTTATGCAGGAATCACTAAAAGAATTTATCAAAGATTTTTTGGAAAAAAACGATGGGAATAATTTCCGAAGCAATCCCAGCAGGATTTGCAAAGACATTTTTGGAAACATTTCTGAAAAACTCTGTGGAAGATTTTTTAAAGAAGTCTCTTGCAGAAATTGCTAAAGAAATTACTTAAATGTTGATGAAATCTCTGGAGATAAACACATCTTCTCGAAGGAACTGCATCAGCACTTCCAGCACGAACTTCTAAAAGAAACTCTGAAGGAATTTCCGAAGAAATTTTCAGTAGAATCCCGGTAGAAATCTGAGGAAGCAGTTTTTACTGAATCTCTGCAAGGATATCAGAAGGCATATCAGGTAAACTCTTGAAGAAATCCTAGGAGGAAAGAACTTCATGGAGATACTTCTCGAGGAACCCGTGGATGAGTTTCTAGAAAAAAAATGTTGAGAGATGTGCAAGAAAATTCCAAGAGAAATTCTTGTATAAAAGTTTTAGAGGATTTTGGATCCTGGAGAAACAAACAAAATTATAAAAAAAATGTGGACGTATTTATAAAAAAATCCGCAGAAATTCCTTAGAAATATTTTTGGTAAAATTTCCTCAAGTATCGGTGAAGGAATTATTGGAGTCATCCTTAGAGGATATGCCGCATTAATTTCTGGGGTTATACTTGGAAATCCTGAAGGAATATCTGTTTTCTGGGGTTTTCTTCAGGCATTTTTTTCAAAAATACTTTGATAATTTGTTTTAGTGGTTTCTTCATAAAAAAATCCAAAAATTTTTTTCAGAAATTCGATCAGCTATTTCTTTAGTCCGCCAGAGATTTATGCATTAGTTGCTCTAAAGATTCATTTTGAAATTTCCGCATGAATGTGTCCAGATTTTTTTTTTCAAGAATTTACCCAGAAAGTCCTGCAGAAATTCCGCCAGAGATTGTTGCATTTACTATTTATTCAGTGATTCAGGCAGGAATTCCTCCATAAATTACTCCTAGGGATTTAAAAAATATCAAAAAAGCCTTCTTTGAATACCTGCAGGAGGAACAGGAGAAGTTCTTCCTGGAATTCTTTCCAAAAAATCATGTTTTTTTTTTCAAAAATTCATTCAGAAAATCACTAAAAAAATACAAGATGTTTTTTTTTTGTATCTGCAGGATTTTTTCCGCTTTTTTTCTTCGGCGATTTTTATGTTATTATCCCTCATGAAATTGTGTAGATTTTTTTAATATGAATTCCTCCAGAGATATTTCGAGGAGTTCTTCTAAGGATTCCTAAAAAAACTCTTCCAAAGATCTCTCATAAATTTATTGATGGATTTATACAAGAACTCAACCAGTATCGTTGTCAGCAATTTCTGTTGGAATTTCCGCAGTCATTTTTAAGTGATTCCTTGAGAAATTTCTCTAAGCATATCTGCAGGACTCCTCAGAAATATCTCAAATATTTTTTTCTTGAAATAACTTTCAGAGTTCCTCGAAAAGTTTGTTATGATTTTTATTCTAGGAATTAAGCAAATATCCCAAGTAACAATTTCAATTCCTTTTAGATTTGATTATTTTTATGGAAGCTTTATCACAGCATGACCAATTCATGGAACATTTATAGTTGTTTTTATCAAGAGAAAACAATCTTTGTTCGCTTGCGGTTTTTAAGTTGTCTTCAAGTTAATTTTGAAACTCGCGCATAAAGAGACGAACCAGCCAAGGGCTGAAAGTCTCTCTAATAAAGACAAATCAATCAATCAACTCGCGCATAAAACAACTGAATTTACAAGAGCATTAAATCTTATAATAAGTTTTAAGGCGTATTTGAAGTTATTTTCAACACATAACATCAACATATTTTATTAAAAGTTTATGCTTCGTTTATTCAAGTGCATTTCATTTGGCTAATCCTCCTTTAAAAACTTCTTGAAGCCTTCTATTCTTGAGCTAGAGCCATTACTCTGGAACAAGAACTTTGCAAAATAATGATAAGACAACGAACTATTTTTCAATCCAAATAATGAATGTAACAAATTGGTTGAAAAACCGCGTTCTCATGCAAATATAAACACATAAACATGTTTGCTCACTGATAATTTAGCCATTCTTGTGCTAAAAAGTAATCATGTCAACGAAATAATGATTTTACGGCCAATCAAAAATGCGAGTAGCTGGCTGCTGTCGTCCTGCCTTCAACAGGCCATAACTATGCGAATCGAAAATGAAATGGGTACTTACTGTGACTCTGCTCAAGCTCATGCCAAATAGTGTAATTGTAGTAAGTTGCACTTCATTATTAATAGCAAAAATACAGGGAAACAAAATAGATTCGGCACATCTTGACGCGAAACACCGTGAAATGTATAGAGACAACTTTCTAGCATCGAAAACGTAAACAAACAATTGTCAAAGGCTGTTACTCTTGTATAAAACGAATAAGTTTCATTTAAGACGAACAAATCTGCCTCAAGATCATAACTAGTAAAAACAATCTTCAATAAAGGCTGTAGCGTTCATGCAAGGTGAGTTGGTTCCATCATTGTTTTGAGGGGGTTTGGATTAAAGGTAATAACAATTGATGGCGGCTGCATGAGTTTTGTTCGCTTGGAACGGCAGCCATGCTTAGAAAGAATTGAAAAAGTGGCGTAGCCTTTTGTTTTTAAAGGAAATTTATGTCTTCGTATATTAATGATTGATATTATTTTTGAGGCGCTTTGTATTTTTTGTATGTTTTGGGTGGCATATCAACGAAAAAGTGGGTATGGCACGGAAAATTTCGATTGCCTGTCATCAATGATCTGTCAGGCAATTTAAATGCTTTACCCATTTCAATTTGATGAAAATTTATTCGCAGTTCAATTAATATTTCATCCATGAAACAAAACTTGTTTGCATCTGCATAATGCTTAGGTAAAAGATTTCATTTATTATGCACTGTTGACACTTTTGAGAAAGACTGCTAAAAGATCAACATGCCTCAAGATATTCTTGTTAAAGTTTCATGAAGTTCTTATAATCAATCATCAGCGCATGTACATAAATACAACTAGTTTCAAAGCAGTCTTCAAAAGCAGCTTTGAAGATCTCCTGAAGAGTGGGCCAGATTAGTCTTACGGATGTTTTATAAGGTACCCCGGGGCAAGTGAGACCTATAGCTGGTATTTTTAATATTATTTATTTTTAAGACTAACATTCTTCATGGAAAACATGGGTATCACACCTACGGATACTTCAAATACAAAAAATGTTATTGTTTCAACCATAAAGAGACCATATACGTTATTGTTGTTTATATGTAATTTTCAATTCACTAGGTGAGATTGTCGTACTCTACTACATTCTTTGTTTAAAAATAGATTTGTCATTCTACAAATACTTTTTCGGTTTCAGGATAGTATTTGCAAATGATTACAAGCGAAAAAGCTATGTTTTATTTTTAATTATTACCTTTAGTTCCTGCTCTCACTTGCCCCAGTGCATTTCGCTATCTGGGGTAAGTGGGACCTATGACATAAAACAAACACAATTTTATGGGTTCATCTCGCCTTGTCCAGCCTAAGATGAAATTAGCACGAAAGTCAATAAAAATTGTCGTGTTAAGTAATCTACTGTTGAATTATACTTTATTACCTCTATTTAGATGATAACATTCTTGTTAAAAATGGTAAAACCTTGGGTAAAACAAAAAAAAAACCAAGAGCATGTATTTTTTATGTTTTTCTCTAAATATCTTCCATTATTTTTTCACTTTACGCTTCATAATGAATTCTTTTGAGCATTCAGGAACCGTTCATAAAAAAATAAAATAGGGAAATGACCTTTTCAAAATTCATGATTTAATAAAAATATTAGGGGTACTCACTGAACAGATTAAAACGCTGCGTTAGCCATGATTTTTTCTGCTTATTTGAAATGTTTCATGACTTTTTGCGAATGAAACAATCAAAGTTTTGCCTTGGTGATTGCGATGTTTAATCAGTTTAATCAGTCAGTTTACGCTGTTTAGTGAATCCCCCTATTATTTAATGATCGTAAGATTATGTAAGGAAGGGCCCATATAGCCGAGGCAGTAAACGCACGGGTATTCAGCAAGACCATGCTGAGGGTGACGGGTTCGATTCCTGGTCGGTCCAGGATCTTTTCGTAAAGGAAATTTCCTTGACTTCCTTGGGCATAGAGTATCTTCGTGCCTGCCACACGATATACACATGCAAAATGGTCATTGGCAGAGGAAGCTCTCAGTTAATAACTGTGGAAGTGCTCATAGAACACTAAGCTGAGAAGCAGGCTTTGTCCCAGTGAGGACGTTACGCCAAGAAGAAGAAGAAGAAGAAGAAGAAGAAGAAGAAGAAGAAGAAGAAGAAGAAGAAGAAGAAGAAGAAGAAGAAGAAGAAGAAGAAGAAGAAGAAGAAGAGCTGCTGGAGTTGATTCAAGTTTTATTCCCCAGCGATTGTTATGTGTTACGTAATTTATGCACGATACCTTAAACCTCTTCTTATTTTAATCTCTAAACATAGTTATTCATATAAGGGATTTATGATTTATGTTACCTTATTTGTTGCAACTTATATTAAGCCCTCTGAACAAAAACTTTGAATAGGCCCCACTTGCCCCGTGAAACGCAGTAAATGAAGATCTGCTACACTTTTCATTATATGCATAATATATGGAATGTGAAAATTTTGAAACAGTTTTAATGCACGTTAATAAGTACAAATATACCAACAACGTCTTTTGGGTTCATTGGAATTATTAAAAAAAAATGTGTTCTGAAATTTTTGGCATGACAAAACCAAATTAGCATTTTTTTAGGTCCCACTTTCCCCGGGGTACCTTACCTATTTTATCTCAGATTTGCAGAACAAAGAGCTTTATTGCTAAGTTTTATGATTCTATCTTAGAAATTACTTCAGGATTACCACAAAAGTATGATTGTTACTTGGGATCTTAAAAAGTTTCTGCAGGAACTAAGGAGGGATTTCAAGGAGTATCTTATGGAGTTATCCCAAGATTGCTTGTCCACTCCAGAAAATTTTCAAGAATTTCTTTTAAAAATCTCCAAAGTTTTAACAAGATTCATATTTAGAGATTTTTTTCTCAATAATTTTTCATGGTATTCTTGAAGGATTCATTAGACGACTTTTTTTTAAATATCTGTAGGATTAAAAAAAACGATGAATTTCTGTGAATTTCCTCGACAGAACTATTGAAGAAATCCCGCACTGAAATTCCTGAAGAAATGCTTTAAACTCTTAAGAAGTTTTTGAAAATGTTTTTGAATGAATCCTTGGCAGAATATCGTAGGAAACCCAAGCCGGAATTCGTGAAATAACTCTCAAGAAATTTGAGAAGATATCTCCAGGAAAATTTCTATAAAAAATCTCACTAAAAACTTTCGAAAACACAGGGAAATTTTTGAAGAACTCCCAGCAGGAAATTTTGAAAAACTTCCTAAAGAAATATCTGGAGAAATTCCCCGGAATAGCCTTGGAAGAAGTCTTGGAAAAGTTTATTAAGCAATCTTTCGCAAAATTCTAAGTTCCTTTATGAAATTCCTAATTAAGTGTGTGGAAGAATTTCTTAAGAAATCTGGAGAAATTTCCGGACGAATTTTGAACTTTTGGTTTTATGATGAAATCGCTGAGAGCATTTCTGTAAGTGTTCCTGCAGCAGTTTGAGGACATATTTCTGTAGGAATACTTGAAAGAAAAGCCAAGCATAGCTTCTGTAAGATCCTTTGAAGAAATTCGAGGTATAATTAAAGAAATTCCTGTAGAAATTTTAAGGAAAAATTTCTGAAAAAGAAATCTCCAAGAATCCGCAGAGAAATTCTTAGAGTCGTTTTTTGAGGAGATGTCAGGGAAATCCTGAAAGAATCTCTGTATTAACTCCTGCAAAAATTCCTGCAGGATTTTCTGGATGAAACTCCGTAGAAGTTCCTGGACACATTCTGGCGGGAATTCCCAAAGGAATTCTTAGAGCAATTACTGGGTGAGTCTCTAGGGGACTTCCTGCAGAAAACCTAAATATATGAAGGAATGTCTGGAAGATGTATCTAAGAAACTTCTGGAAAAATTCACGAAAAAATTTTTGAAAGAATTTCTAAAGTCACCCCTGACGGAATTTTTAGTGGTATCCTTGGAAAGGGTTTCCTAAAAGAATTTCTAAAGTAGCGGAGTTTCAGGAGGAACTCATGGAAATCTACGTAAAAGAAATCCTAGATAAATTTCTGAGAATTTCAGAAGAAATTTAAAAAAAAAAAACATGCAGCAATTTTTACAGCAATCCATTGAAAATTTTTAGATGAAATCCTTAAACAAATTTATGAAGGTATCTCATGAAGAATTTCTAAAAAAATCTGCAGGGAAATTTCTAACGAAATCCCTGGGAGAATTTCTAAAGAAAACTTTGATAGAATTCCTAACGGAGTATGTAGAAGATTTTCTAGACAAATCCATGGAAAATTGTTGGAGGAATTTTGAACTTTTGATTTTCCGAAGGAATCGCTGAAAGCATTTATGGAAAATCGGGGTATGATTTCCTGAAAGAATTCTCGTAAGCATGTTTGAAAGGATTGATGGAGGAATTTTTGAGGAATTCCATGGAAGGTTTTCTAAAGGAGTTCTTGGAGATTTTTTTGTAGGATTCTCTTGAGGTTATTCTAAATAAAATTCTAGAACAATTTCTGAAGAAACCCATGGCGATCGTTCTCAAAAAAACCGTAAAAATCCGTAAAAGTATTTCTGAAAGGTAGTTTTAATAAAGATTTTCTAAACGAATTAATGGGGCCATTTCTGAACCCGATCAGAAAGGCAAAACAGAAACATAACTTAATCATATCAACGGTTGATATCTATATCAAGGTTTGTTATATTGAGATATATTTGTTGGAATCGGTACGAAAACTTGTTTGTATTATTTCAAGGTTCTAACAAAGTAAGTTACAATAAATGAATATGTGATTTGATCATCATTACATCAACATAATAACAAACTCAGTAATAATTTTAGAATGCAATGTGTAACTAATCAGTATTTTTTGGTAGTGTTTAGTGCATAAATTAACCGCTGTATGGCGCCATTGTGTTTAGAAAATAAACAATTGTTCTTATCCTTTATTATATGAACTACCAAAAAAGCTCATGTCTTCATCAAATTTGTACAGAGAGCTTATGACTTTGGAAGGTGGAAAATGAGGTAAGCAACTCCACCATTACGTGATGATATTGGGTAATTTTAAATGTTTCTTATCATGATCCAGATCACCTGAACAGTTCGTATGTTCAGCAAAGTTGTTCATGATTCTTGAAATTCTCAAATGGTGTAACATTTTATGCACAATTTCACTACTACGAGCTGTGTTAAATCTCATTATTCTGCTGTCCTAGGAAGTTCGGATCATCACTCATCAGCGAAGTTGTCGAGAAGACCTTGGCTCTCAAGTGGAAAATGTACTTTCAGGGAATATTTCTAGAGATATTAAAAGTATTTCTCTTTAGGTCTTCTAGGGAGCTCACTAGAAGTTCTTCCAGAGATCCCTCCGAGAGTTTTCTCAACGATTCCTACGTGAATTCTTACTGACGATCCTCTAGTCAAATATTCGAATATTTCTCCAAAAGTTCTTAAAGAGATTTCCCCTAGAGTTCATCTGGAAATTGTGGTTGGAGAATTCTTTAGCAACTTCTCCAAGGATTTCTTAAGAAAGGCTTCCGATGATTCCATAAAAAAAAATACTCTAAAGACTCGCACGGTAATTCCTCCTCTAGAGATTTTTATCCAACAATTTTCAAAAGATTCCTCGAGGATTTTTTGCAAAAAATCCATAAGAAATTCCTCCACGTATTCTTCCGGGTAATCCTCTAAGGAATTCTTCAACAATTCCTCCATGATTTTTCCATGACCTCCTCCTTGAATTCTTCAAAGAATTGTGCCCCAAGGCTTTGTTGAAAGATTATTTCATATACATGTTGGGATCCCAAGGAAACCACTCCTATGAACCATCGTCGTTGGTCATAGAATACGAAAACACATTCCAATTCACCAATTATATTTAACCGACCAGATCACGTCGCCTTTGATCTGTCGGAGCTCTCAACTTAAACTACTAATATGAATTCAATTGTACAGTATACAGATCATTCGTGATAGGGATTTTCCGCATGGTTTAACTTAAGCTTAAAATCGAACATACATTTCCTCCCTTGAGAAATTCTTCAGATAATCCAAAAGGGAGATTTTTTAAGACATTCTTAGCACATTACTTCAGCCTGTGCATCACAAATTCCTTAAAGAATTCTCCATCAGGGTCTCACTAGTAAAAACGACGAGCTCCTGTTCTAGGTTCTAGCCGTCCAAGGTTCGAATCCCTGGGTTTTATGTATACTGTATGTGGAGAAGTTTTTTGATGCCAGTAACTTTTTACTAAAAATAAAATGTCACTCTAAAAATTGATTACCCAAAAATGAGTTAATTTTTACACTACTTAATTTTTACCCAATATATTTATAACTGCTTTATAACAACATGTGATATAATTTGATTTTCCTTTCTTTTTATATCTCATTTTGTTATAAGCTTGTTATAATTGTATCAAGACCTGTTATAATTATGTTATGGCTAGAGCAATTTTAGTTATAATGTTTGTTATTTTAACACCTAATCGGCGAATTTTATAACTCATTCTGTTATGAAAAATCTTTGAAATAAATAACTTAAACGGTTATAATTTTGTTATGGCTTTCTGATCGGGGAATGGCCAATATTTTCATTGTGCACGCTTCAGAGATTCTCTTTATCGGTACAATAATGGCACCGGCTGTTATTGTTGAAGGCCCAGGATTGAAGAGAAAAGGTCTATTAGTACCAACCCTTGTTATGTCATCGTTTAGTTCATTAGTTTAGCACTGAGGTGATAAGAATTGTTTCTGTGCTGTAGCGGGAATTTTAAAGAGTTAAAGGACTTTCAAGGAGTTTCAATGGGGTTTTGAAGGTTTCGAGGAAATTTCAGGGAGATTTGAGTTTGAGAGGTGTTGTCGAGAAGAGTTTGGTGGAAGATTAAGAAGGTTATTTGGCTCTTGGGGGAGGATAGGGGCTTCAAAGGGGTTTCAATACCTTTCAAAGCGTTTCAGTGGGTTTCAGATGGTTCCCAGGAGTTCAAAAATTGTTCAGGGAGTTACAAACGACTTTCAAGGCATTTCAGAGAGCTACAAGACGTTTCGGGAGGCTTTTGAGAGTATCATGACTTTTCACGAGAGTTTCGATGTAGTTAGCGATTACTAGTTACATGTAGATTCAATGGATCGTACTTCAGGGAGTTCTTGAAGACCGTAAAGAAGCATTCACTTTAAATCATTCCTAAACGTCACTTTATGTGTCTCCAAAGCAGAATTTACTTAGAAAGAATTAGTACAATAGTCGGAAGGTTAATGGTTAATTTCTCAACCACAATAAAGAGCTCCAGTTGTTCCAGTGTACAGATCCATCACACTTCTTCCATACCAACTGCTATAAAACCATAAAGATCGAACTCCAATAACCTGACAGTCAACCATGTTTCCCAATGTTCCCTCAGTAGTGCAAAGTGCATCGACCCGGTAGTTCAACTTGATTCGATTCGACAAAAACCTTGATGCACTCGGGCGGATTCCTTGGCACCCTTCTAGGAACTCTCCTCGAAGCCATCGAACAATCTCTCTCTACCTAGTTGGACAACATTGTGTTCGGAATTGATTTGACCACTACCGCCTCGTCTTCGTCCACGAAACATGATTTATGACCCGATCGATTTTTATCAATTAAGTCCCTCCCTAGTGGGTAGTGGGGTGGGTTCTGGTTCTGTCTGTATGATGAAGAATGGGAAACTTTTCAATTTGGCTGCCACATTTTAATCTTCCAATGTGGTTTGGTTTGGCTCGAAGCGCGCGCACTCTACGCTGTGGGTGCTTTATGATTTATAGAAGTTTCCTGGCGACCGAGCGGCATGCAATGGGCGCCATAAAATTGTGCATCTTTTCTGATTGGAAAGCTAGGACAACGCGGTGGTGGGATGGTTGGAGGGAGTGATAGTGTGGTACAATTGTGAAGATGCGCTGAGTTTGAGCGGTGAAAAGAGCACATAAATCACCGAAAGAGATGTTTCGATTGAGACCTCGGTCGTCGCCGGACGACAGTGTTTGGACGGTCATCGGAGGTCTTCAAATCTTAAGTGTAAATATACTGCTTTTTGTAATTACAAGATTGTTCTTCATTCAGTTCTAAAATGTTATAAAAACAGACCTTAAACTTGTTTCGGAACTTAATAAAACCGTGTTAAAACTAGGATGAATACTAAGGACACCTAAAATATGTGCTTGAAAATAAAAAAGTTACAAGGTAACATTTTGAAGATTAATTTAGCTTCGAAAAGGTTCTGGAAGTCGTGATAAACCCAAAACTTTTTTACTTTTGGTTTTATGATGGTCGTGTCTGGGAGTCTTTTGAACTTAAAAAAAATGTTATCTCGGAGAAGACAGAAAATTAAAGAAAGAAAATTGAATATAGAATAACAGGTGGTCATACTGTTTTGAAAACCAGTACTCCCACCCAATCGGATAAAACTGGTATGATTTTTTTAGAAATCGCGTAACAGCGAGTTCCCGGACATCTCCGTCCATCGATTTGGGGTTTCGAGTGATTTATTGGAGGCGGAAAATCACTGTCGCTTTCAATTTGCGGCCTTCGTCGGAATTCTACAGCGAACAGGTTCCACGTCGGGTTCCATCATGCATGCATGGTATGGTGAGACGTGTGTGATTCCTCTGGATGACGAGAGATTTCATAACCGATCAAATTCGTTCGTATTTCGAAGCCTAATTATAGGGTTGTGGTGAGAAATGCACAGGTAACGGCTTATCACTATCACTCGGGCGAACATTTATCGCGTCGTCGTCGTCAGGTTACCGGAGGAGGTGTAAACCAGATTTCAAAGCGCACTCTAACTGCGTTGAGTTGGAGAGCTGCATGCGTCTGGTATCTCCTCGTCGACCTCGTGTTGGGGCTTTGGCAATAATGCTGGTGTCTGTGTTCATGAAGTGACAACCGCGGTAGGAATTTCGAGGGGTGGAATAAATTGTTTTCGAGATTAGCGGACCCCGAGAGATCGGACGGCCACACGCGCCACATTCTCATATCTACATACGGCATAAATGGTGTGGTGGTCCAGCAGCGGCATGAAAAATGAGCCGGCTAGCCAGGACTGGGCCAAGATTGTCCCATGCGGTTGCTGATGTCTGGAAAATCAAGTCATCACGTTCGCTGGCGGTCATGACAGGGGTATGCTAATTTTTTCCTTATTGGTGATGATGTGTGGTCTCAGGTTAGAGAGAATGAATTTAAATTCGGAAGGGAATGAACCAATGGTGCTGATACTTCTGTAAACCTCAAAACATCTTTTAGAAAAAAGTTTTCATTTCATAAAATTGATGTAATTTAAAAATATTCCCACGAAACCATGCAAAACCGACATTTAATTGAAAACGCATTCAAGAGTTGTCTTCAGTTTATGTAGGACCAGTATCAGCCTTATCCCCTTTATGTTATAGATCGATCCATCCTCAGTCATAACAAATTCTAAAAGTGTTCAAAAACAAATCGGTTCTACTTACTGAAATCGCTCTGATCGTCGTGCGTCCCATTGACGGTCCCGTCGGCGAGCAGCTGTAGGTATCGGTTCTTGATGTAGAGCTGAATCTTGCGGTTCGCGCCGGTAATGTGCGACAGATTCGCCGATCGTTCGTTGCGCTCTAGATTGGACGAATCACTAGCACTAGCACCGCCACCGCCAATGCCCCCCGTCCCATTCCGATGCTGATTCTGATGTGGCTGATGATGATGAAGGTGTCGTCCTGCCGCCGCTACCCCTCGACCCCGACCGGGTGCCATTAGGGTTCCATTACCTGAGAGATAGTGCTGATGCCGGTGCGGATGGGGCGAGGAGCCGGCACTCCGGCCGACCCTCGACAGAACTGGCCACGACGGCGATCGGCTTCGGTGGTCGTCATCCACTTCGGCCGAGATGTCGGAGATGAACGCATCAGCAGCGGCAGCAGCAGCAGCATCGGTGGGATTGAATACTGATTGATTGACGGCGTTTGGGTCGTCGTCGCCGCTGCCGCGGTCGATGACCTCGTTTTGACTACGCACCGCAGGTTCACTGGTGGGGACGACGCTGCGAACTTGGGGAACTGCTGACGCCACCGGCGGTGATGACGCTGCTGGCGGGGGAGCTGTTCTGCGGAACAGAATGCTGTAAATGGTAGGGCTGTGCGTTATCTGGTTGGTGTGATAAGGTTTAGTCGTGAGCATCCCAGATGCAGTGGTTGGGCTGTCGTGGTCTATGTTATCTAACTGTATTGGGCGCACGGCAGCTACATAGTCTGCGGTTTGTTGTACATTTGATTTATTTTTATCGATCGACTGCTCAATTGAATAACCTGCGGTGTTATTTTCAGGCCGTCGTAAATTTAGCGTTGTTCGGTTTTGGTCGTCGCTTGAGCTCGCACTACTGACACGGCGGTTGTCACCGGTTTGCGTAGAGCTGCGTCGCTGTTCACTTTCGCCGGTGTCACCCCGATCGTCGTCGTAGTTCCCCACCAGAAGTACGTTCATGAAGCGACTGAGTTCGCTCACTTTGCGGCTCTTGTTGGCACTCGACTGCTGCTGATGGTGCTGGATGGGACTGGCGATGGAAACCGCGGGCACAGGGTCCGAGGGCAGGTCGATCTCTGGGACGGTTGGCAGCACGGCCGGCAGTGGTTTCGGCATCGTCGCACAGCATGGAGGCCATATCAGAATGACCAGTAGGAGGGCTCCCAGCAGGGCCAGGGCCCTCCGTCGAAGTCTTCCACTGATCATCAACAAATGGACACTTGTTGACGCCTATCCCCGAAAACTAACAAGTCGGTCTTCTCCGCAAAACAATAAATTTAAACTCCAATTTCACCCCCCTCTTCTTGGCGCCTCTTCAGGTTATCATCAACCCGGACTGCTGATGTCGATCGGGAAGCACTTGGTTTTCACGCTTACGGTAGTACGGCAGATACGTCCCCAGTCGTTGACCGCCCATGGCTCTCACTCACTCAGAATATTCAACCCGTCGTCGCCCAACTCCCGCCCTTCTCACTTCGAAAAAAAAAAACTCTCAACCAAACTATATTCTGCGACGCCGCGACGCTTTTAGCCGACTGACACCAATTCTGAGTATACACTTCCGATTCCGCCGAGGGAGCAACGCAACACTTCAGCCTGGGTTTTCACTCCCGTCGTCGTCGCCGTCGCCCATCACCTTCTGACACTGACACGAGGCAACAACATTCCTTCAAATAGATTGGGATTTTTCTTCTTCTACTTTTCCCTGACCCCTTGCAATTGCTTCTCCTCGTGGTTTAAGTAAGATCTGAGGCGAGGAAAGTTGGGCACTCTCTCACAGCACTAAGTTGGGCACTTCAAGCAACGAGATTTCGTTCCGATGCGATGTGTCGTCTGCTGTCTAGCACGAGGTTCTGGAAATAAATCAAAGGAGAAAAGTGGGGAAAAGCAGTGAGATTGCTGTTGACATGAGTTATTATTATTGGGATGGGGATAGACATACAATTTGTTTAGAATACCTTCTTAGAACTACTAAACATTATTCAGATTCAATCACATTGTAATCGTAGCTGATCTTCTCTGTTATGAAATTTAATTAGTGAAATGTACAAATGGACTGCAATGGTTGATTCTACAAACAGGTAGGAGCGTCCAACAGAGCTCCGGTTCTGAAGAGCTTCCGCAGGTCCGTCGACGATATTGACAACCAGCTAGGAGCTGTGTGCTTAGCGTGGTGTGTTTTGTTTTTCTTCTCTGAGCAATGGAGGAATAGTCTCCTCAATCGATATACGAACACCAGCTAGCACCAGAAGGAGTTTCTGACAGTGCAGCTTCCATCTGCGTGAGCCCTTACCGAGGACCCCATTCCAATCGAGGGCTCGCAACCAACCCAGTAGATCGACATCACGACAGCAATACTACCAGGATGTTCTACCCGTGGCAACTTAATTGCTGCAAGAGTCGATTTCGACCGCAGAGCACCGATATCACCTACTTCGTCGACTCCGAACCCTTGGACCACTTCTTGGATAGCGTCTGCATTAGCCATCTTCTCAGTAGCTTTAAAAATATGTAGGTGATAGCCGATGAAACGGAATTCCAACCAAACTCGTCATTGCACATCCTCTGGACAAGATTGTCCGGAGTTCTGTCCTCCTCGCATGGGCAAGCATGCAGTCACGTATTGTGCGAAAACGCGGGCACACGATCAAAACATGTACCACCGCACGGGTATTCAGCATGACCATGCTGAGGGCGACGGGTTCGATTCCCGGTCGGTCCAGGATCTTTTCGTAAAGGAAATTTCCTTGACTTCCTTGGGCATAGAGTATCTTCGTGCCTGCCACACGATATACACATGCAAAATGGTCATTGGCAGAGGAAGCTCTCAGTTAAAACTGTGGAAGTGCTCATTGAACACTAAGCTGAGAAGCAGGCTTTGTCCCAGTGAGGACGTTACGTCAAGAAAAGGAGAGGACTAGACTAGACTAGCTCAAACCGGTCATTCGGGAGAACCCGCATGACCAAAACGGTGTAGTTACTGCCGGAAGCAACCATGACCCGAAGGACTTGAGTCAGGTTGATAGTTACTTCCCCATGGCGCCTATTAACCCAACTATCTACCCTCAGGATCAACCTGCGCGTCCACCTTCCTTTGGTGGAACTGTCTCAAGCGCGCTGTCATTTAACCGTGAAGGCCAACTTGGCAGTCTTGCGTATGCGTATGCTCTATGTTCTCCCTGATAAGGATACCAATAGGCATTATACCAGTGATGACACAGAGTGCATGGTGTTACACGATACGGTACGCGTTTGCAACCCTAAGACACATAAGCCTGAGTACTTTCCAGCTTCCGTCGGTAGCATTCAGTACTTAGCGCGGTGCCCCACGCCGGGCCGCCATACTTAAGTATGGACGTAGCAACACTAGCCAGTAGCTTGCCCTTACTGGCGTACACCGCAGAGCTATTGGACATCATCCGGGACAGTGCCGCAATAGCTGTGGAGGCTCTTTTACAGACATAATCGACGTGGCTACCGAAGGTTAGCTTATCGTCGATCATCAGGCCCAAGTGTTCGACAGAGCGCTTTGACAGGATAGTGCACTCTCCTACACTGATCTCCGTCTGCTGCTCCGACTTCCGGTTATTAACAACCGTCACCTCTGTCTTGTGGTGAACCAGCTCCAGTTTCCTGGACCGCATCCACGCCTCCACAACCTTGATCGAGTGGTCGATAGTCAACTTCACTTCCTCGATCGTTTCACTGTAGACTTCGAGCGTAATGTCGTCGGCAAATCCGAAAATCTCCACTCTCACTGGGTACTCTAACCTCAACACCTCGTCGTACATGACATTCCATAACTCCGGACCCAGGATGGAACCTTGCGGGACTCCTGAGGCTATGTGAAAGCACTTCCGACCCACCTCCGTGTCGTAAACTAGTACACGGTTCTGAATGTAACTTTCGAGAATCTTGTACAGGTACTCCGGTATCCCCAGACGGAAGAGCGCATCGGCAATAGCAGATCAGCTAGCGCTATTAAACGCATTCCTTACATCCAGAGTCACTACCGCGCAAAAGCGAATTCCCCTCCTCTTAGGCTCAAGTGCTTTCTCGGCGGTTTTGTAACCGACAAGATAGAGTCTACGGTGGACCTCCCCTTCCGGAAGCCGTACTGGTTGCTCGAAAGACCATTTTCGCCCTCGGTGAACCTTGAGGATGATCTTTTCGAGCACCTTCCCCGCCGTGTCAATCAAGCATATTGGTCTATATGTCGACGGGTCTCCGGGTGGTTTCCCCACCTTTGGCAATAGTATCAGGCTCTGCCTCTTCCAAGCTTCTGGGAAAGCTCCCTCGTCCAGGCATTTCTGCATAGCTGACCTGAACATCTCGGGAGCCTCTGCAATAGCTACTTTTAAGGCCAGGTTCGGAACTCCGTCCGGACCTGGGGCCTTACCTACGCTAAGGGACTTAGCTATCCCCGCAAGATCCACATCGGTGACCCTCTCTTCATCGCCAGCCCCAGTCCCCGGCTGTCCTACGAAAGGAGGCCAAGGACTAGGATCATGACGCGGAAAAAGTCCTTCAATGAACCCCTCCAACATCTCTGGAGATTGCTCTGTAGGAGCCATCACACCTCTCGTCTTGGCCATAACGATCCTGTAGGCGTCACCCCACGGGTTCGTATTGACACTCTGACAGAGACCCTTAAAGCAGGCCTTTTTGCTTGCTTTTATCTCGGTCTTAAGCGCGGCTTTTGCAGCGGCGAACACCACCCGCCGCACGTTTCGCTCTTCCTCTGATCGTGCTCGCTGCATCCGTCGCCTAGCCCGTAGGCAAGCACCCCTTCGTCGAAGTATGATGTCTTTCATCTGCGAGGGCTTGGCCTAGGTCTAGCCACCTCTTCCTCTACCCGCAGCCCGCTGTTGTTTGTAGTCGATACTGTAGCGAACCGCCAGGTGATCGCTGTGAGTGAAGCGTTCGAACTACTTGTTAGGCCAGGACTACAAAAAGTAAAATCAATAACCGACTCCGCACCGTTCCGGCTAAAGGTATTCCTGGTACCAACATTAGAAAGGTCGACATCTAGCATGGTCAGTCTCTCTAGCAGGATCTGACCCCACTGGTTCGTAAAACGGCTTCCTTATTCCACGGCCAAAGCATTGAACTTACCTGCTGTTACAACCAGCCTTCACCCAGTCAGCACGGTCGTCATGCGGTCCAGCACTTGCGTGAGCTGCTCGATCGGCCACCGCGGAGGCGCATAACAGCTACAGAAGAAGACCCCGTTTACTTTGAAGGTTACAAAGCCCTCATAGGTAGTAGACACCAACTTCTGGACGGGATATTTACCAGTCTTCCATATCGCCACCTTTTTGCTGGATCCATCCGCGACCCAGTTGTCGTTGCCGGCGGGTACTCGGTATGGGTCCTCTATGATTGCAATATCCGTCTCCCACTCAGAAACCGCCTGACAAAGCAGTTGCTGAGCCGCATCACAGTGGTTCAGGTTCAGCTGCGTTACCTGCACTATGATTTGTTGTTCACTGCGGCTTTCTTGAAGGATGGGCACCTTGGACCACCCATCAGATGTCTGTTGTTCGAGGATTTCCCGGTACAGATCATGCAGATGGGCGGACTCGTGCAGCTTTGGGCCTTATGAACTTCAGCGCCACATCGGCTGCACAGTTTACGCCTGTCGGGGCCTTTGCAGTCCCACGACTTGCGTCCTGGTTCCAGACACCTGAAGCAAACCTCTGGTGGCTCGTGGAACGTCAGGTGACATACACACCAACCCACCTTTATACTCCCTACTTTAACGGACTTTTTAACATCCGCCACAGGTAGCTGAACCAAAGCTATCTGTGTCCCTGCTGGCCCTCTCCGTAGCTTAACGGCTGCGGCGGCCATCTGCACATCGCACTGTTGCCGCAGTGCCGTGACGAGCTCTTCCAATTCGGTGATCTCATCAATGTCCTTGACCTTCAGAGTCGCCTCATGTGTCAGAGCCCTCACCTGCACACCCTCACCAAGGACCTCTTCTGCCAGCCTCTTATAGGCGGTGCCCAAGTGCTCCTTCTGGCGCTTTAGCTCCAGGATCATCTCGCCCGAATGAGTACGTCTAATACTGCGTACGTCGGCTCCAAGACCCTCAAGCTTGGCGTCGCTTCGCTTCATCTTCAAGACGTCCGAGTACTTGGACTGTTCCGTCTTGATGACGATCGCGTCGCCTTTCTCGCGCTTGGCACCTGCCCTCTTACGCCTTGGCTTGGCGTCCTGCGCTACTACCTGCGGATTCGCCTTCTTCTTCCTCTTCCGCTCTACCTTCGTTCAAGGGGGGTCCTTCCCTTGAATTGCCCTGCTCTGTGGCTGTTGAGGGCTCACCAGCGGTCGCAACCCCTTGTTCCTATCGTTCCGGGACGGGCCAGTCTTTTCAGGCCCACCCTTCCCAGCTTTCCGGGAACCCTGGCTGGGGTCCGACCTTCCGGCATTATTACCGACTTTCGGGGTAATGATTCGCCTGGCCTTGCGGGCACCACCAGACAGCTCATCGCCTGACGGTTGCCTCACCCGCTTCTACGATTGCTTGCCCCGTTTGTCGCGAGCAGTCGCTTCTGCCTTATTCGGACTTCCTGCGAAGGAGAAGGCCTCCGTTTGGGTGAACTTCGGCACTTTCTCATTTGCAGGTTCCGCTGCTGTCGCAATCAGCAACACGAGTGCCGCGTACTCCTGCATCGTCGATCGACACCCTAAGTCGAAGCAAGGCCGTTTTCAGGTCCTTGCTTATGTTCGACTTAGTGGACGTAAAGTCGATGATTTTGCCAAGCTGCTGCACAGCCACCTCTATTGCGGACCGTCCTTTGGATTCTTGGTTGACGGCCCCCAACAACCACGCTTTTATCCAAACGAGGGATAGCAGGATCTGTATTTTTTACCCAATTTTTGCCTATGCTTTAACGTGTTATTCCCATCGTGATTGCAAATTGCTGGTTGCACAATTTTCTAACTTACTCCCACCATATTTTGTTCTTTTCCTAAGTGACCTTTCAAACTCTGTATATCGTTTGTGCACATTTTTTTAATGATATTCCGTTGAAAGTTCATGTATTTTGAAATGCACTATTGGAACCGCAAAAACCGTCAAACAAATGCTGAGAAAATAGGTTGACCAACAGGATGTAGCTTTTAAAAAGAACTAGTCATCAATAGTTATGAAATGCCAGTATTTTCTTACTGCGTCCATACTTTCTGGACCGGTCTTTAGCACGGGAAAGAATGTCCACTACGCCAGAGCCCTGCATTAACGCGGTAAGGGACAGCTTACTGTGGGGGGTGCCCAGGTACCCCACAGGCTCCGTTAAAGATCGAGCATCTTTTTCACCCCCTCGATCACTCATTCCTCGCTTGACACCTTGAATTGGGATTAGTAGTCCTATTCTTAGCCGGCGACTACACGGCTGACTCGCAAGGAGGGGGGGGGGCGTCAGGCCCCAGGACTTTCGTCCCTGCTGCCCCTACTAACGGGATGTGCCCAAACTGAACTTCACACCAAACCTTCGATTGATTCTTGATTTGGGACGGTAGCTTTCCACTAGCAGATTGAGATCACGCGAGATGTGTCAGACGGTCAAAACTCCTTTCTCAACAAAACGCCCATCACCCGGTCAAGCGCCAACATATAACGACACGCATTAAGCCCAAATAATCACCACGTTGGGCAGAGAATTAATTTACGTAGATATCCAACCATAAAAGCCCTCCCGGACCGCCAAACTTGCCAGCACAAAGTTCGACCTTACGCTTGGCACAACCCTCCATCCCCGGCCATGATTTACGACGCATCACCGAGAATTTGCAATTTTTTAACATTCCGACAAGACAACTTAATAACGCTAATGAAGCATCTGCACCGATTTTTCAATTAAACTTTCCCCGGGCGGGACTCTGATGGCATCGACACGACATATGTAGTACGGTGAGGCTGAGGAGGTCCCTCCACTGAAGATGGAAGTCACGCATGCCTGTACGGCCCATCTCAACTTGACATCATCCCCCCGAAAAGACCCAAAGCCGTGCAGATTTGGACTTTGGTTGATCTGGTCTGGTGGCGATCAATGGAATTCTTTTCGCGTGTTAAATCACACCCATCAGTACTTTGGACGCGCGCACACGCACGCACCTTTTCGCGTTGATTGCGCCAAGCTGCCAGTTCAGTTCCAGTCGGTCATTATCCAGTTGAGTTGGTCCCGGCGGTCCCGGCACGGTTGGTCGTGTCAGCTCAGCTGCAATGCATCGCCAATGCAAGGTATTTTGTTGAACTCCGAGGTTGTTTTATTGTTTTCGTGAGGTAACATTTTCAGAACGCGATCAAGTTCAAATCGTGATCGACAGATTTGCGCAAACATGGTTCATTTTTGGTGTTTTTGTTGCGTTCGAAGTATTTGTCACGTCATTAGAATCCGATATTCACATTGAGGTAGGTGTGTTATAGTTACCAGAAGAAAATTGTTTAACGAAAATGTAAAAAGGTACAGTTAAGTCCCATTCAAACTCACTTATCCCAGAACCACTGTTGTGTTCAAATAAAATGGATAACCTTTCCGAACGATATGATGTGTCTAAAATGTTTATCTCACAACACACAAAACTCTGACACCAATATCCATCCATCTATCAGGAGGAAGGTAACACTTGCTAATGAAGTGTAGAGCAGCGCAGAGCGTGTGTTAATTGGCGCGTGTGAGATAAACGATTCAGCCACACCAGCTCGGAAATAATTTAGAATATTATATGGAAACGCTATAAATTTTTGCTACTTGGAATGTTTGTGTAATCACAAAATCTCCGGCTCATGAAATATGATTCAGACGTCGGTAGGTTAGAGAGAAACTCTCTTATTTGTTGAATTGTTTCATAACGATTTGAGCTGGCATTGTTCCAAGTTCGCTGAGATTAGCGAAGGCACGTGGCAAGCATCCACAAGGGTCGTAAAATCTCAAAAACCGCTAAACTGAGTTTTACTCACAACTGCTGACCATTAATTGTATCACAATAATCACGCAGGCTTTTTCTGTTGAATTAGACTCAACTCAATATAGTGCCTTGCTTCAAAGAAATAACTTTTGATGTTTTTTTTTGGTAATGAAGCATGTGTGATTCTGGTAAGGGGCTGTCCATTAATTACGTAAGGGAATTTTCGCGATTTTCTGACACCCCTCCCCCCCTTGTAAGATTTTTTGTATGAAATCCCAAACATTTTTGTATGGCACGTAAGATTTCTCAAACACCACCCCCCCTCCCCCCATAAACCCTTACGTAATTAATGGACAGCCCCCTCCTATGAGTTCATTAAATAGGAGCCTAACATAATTTAATAACAGGTAACCACGAAAGAGTTTATCAATGATTCATGATTTATCTGACGTTGTTTCCATGTTCTTTATATGTTTTAAAGTTAAATAGTATTAATATATAACTTCATGCAAACATTCCTTAGAGTGCATCTAGCGACTTTCAACCATTCACAACAAAACCAGTTCAGAGGAATTCGATCCATACCCACCGAAAATAAAATAGCCGAACTATAACCACCCAAGACGGCAACCACCGCACCGCAATCTGGACTATGGACTTAGACAAATGCGGTAAATGGTTTCTATTGATTAAATCGTCCATAAAAGTCATCACTGCTCGTCGTGGTCGCCCCAAACTTATGAATATTACAGTTGACGTGCGTCGGCGAAACAGTGAGCCAACAGGAACACAAACTACCCAACGCTTCTTAATCCAATTCGCGAAATAAACGCCACCGCCGCCACATTTCTCATTTCTTTTTGCACCTACTTTCGGTGAGAGAGAGGAGCACTTACCTACTAGCGTTTGGTTTATGGCAACGGAGGACTGCTGATGGACATTAGATTGGGGAACTGGGAGTGAAATGATTCAGGATAAAATGCTCTGATTAAAAAATATCATGTATTCACTTATTTGAATTTGTTGAACTTTCGGAGATAACATTTGGTTTTGTGCTCAGGTGAGATTCGAACTCACGACTCTTGTACGCTAGCCATGTACTTTACCAACCAAGCTACCGAGAAAATTACACTACACGCCCATTAAGGAACGAGGAACAAAATGCTATGTTTTTGCTTTTACTGCTTAGGGGCTGTTCATAAACCACGTAGACCAAAATTTGGCTATCTCAGACCACCCCTCCCCCCTCGTAGACTTTTTTCCAGATCTCTATGAAAATTTTACACAGCATTCTTAAAAACCCATATTTCAAGATACAAAATTAAAAAAAAAATGCCCGGCCTAAACATATAAAACCCGTTAAAGCAGCGAACGATTTAGTGAAAAGAAATGAGCTTTGTCAGAACAGGGTTTTCCGGCGAAACAAATTAAGCTGATACGCGCAACACTGTGTGGATCCAAATTAGGTATTCGGATCACAGACAAAGTGTCTACCTCGTTTGTTACCTTGGATGGATTGGAACAGGTTGGTGGTCTTGTAGCTACCGCTTCTGATTCATATGCAGAAGATCCAGGGTTCAATCCCTGGTCCGTCCCTTTCATTCTACTTTGTGTCTTTCTATCCACTTACTCTATACTCTCCTCTCTATATATACAACTCATGTATATTAATATGTTCATAGCCATCGCTAGAACCAGAAACGGTTGAAAAGCCGTTTCCCTTCCTTCCAACTTTTACAGCACAGTGTCAGTCCATCAGACAACGCCTACAAGTTATGCAATCAAGAGAACTTAGCCGCTTTACCCGACTAGAAAATTACATCAAGTTTATATAATATTGTGTTAAACTAAATTGCAATACAATGAGTTATCAAACAACATTTATAACATAATGTGATATAATTGAGTTACATTATTTTGAAAATATCAAGGATGTCGAACATGATTATATCACAATGAGCTATTAGTATCATGGATTGTTAGGATTTTGTTATATTTTTATTACAACTCTCTAGTCGGATAACTTCATAGTAATAATCACACTAATCTATCACCTTACGCCTGGCATCCACGCACCAATGTGTGAACCCTCTGCTAACCATATCAACACACCAACATCCGCATGAGTTTGAACAGACGCAGAGGCATATTCGGTCTGATGTGGATACAAACGATTGCAATCATCACTTTCTTCCACTTCCCCGCATTGACCTGCAACCTGACGCAGCAGGCACCATTTTCGCCTAAAAAAGAAGATCACCAACGCTCACACACTGAAGATGCCTGCTAATCCCCGGCAGATAATCGCATTGGTTCCTTGTGTGAGTCCCAGCCAACACACGATCGCATATCGTCCCCTTAATGCTAGAACTAGGTAACTCAAAAACCATAGTTTCGAGAAAAAACGACTTTGAAAATTTTACAATTATTCATGCAGTTGTTCCAAAGGTATGGAGCCTTTAAAATAATTATTTATAACATTGATTGCTTATTCAGCTTCTACTCTTTCTGGTACAAGAAAAAAATTTGGTTTTAACCTTTGATAAAATCAATAAATGGTTGAAAAGTTGTCGAGTTACCTAGTTATAGCACTCAAAATGACACATAAATAAAGGAAAAAATGTTCTGAGATACCTAGTTTTTACCACTATTGATATCATTCTTTTCAGTTTTTTTGTTGCAGTATGCAAATTTAAAAGGGTTCATATATTGAAATTTATGTGTAATTACTGAATTTGCTAGGATACCTTCTATATCACCACATGACACCTCAAAATGTTCATAAAATAATCGTCTACGAAAAATCACAGTTTTTAGCTAAATCAATACAAGTAAAAAATGTTTAAGTTTTTCAAGCCTAAAATGAGAAACAGTAGTAGATTTTCAAACTACTAACAAAGGAATAACAAGCAAAATTTCCACGTCCAAGCGTCCGATAGCTTTTAACCTGTGCGGTTGGAAATAGATATGATATTCTTAGTTACCTAGTTATAGCACTAGGTTCTTCTTATTTTTAACACTGAGATACCTAGTTTTGAAAATAATAAATACTTTCGTCAATTATAATCGTATTTCATTGGTCTTTGGATATATTATAGAGCTCAAAAAGCTCGGTATAATGATATATTCAACTCAAAAACGTCAAATTTCGAGTTACCTAGTTCTAGCATTAAGGTGACGATATATTCACTTATTTTAATTTGTCGAACTTCCGAAGATAACATTTGGTTAAGTGCTCAGGTGAGATTGGAACTCACGACTCTTTTACGCTAGCCGTGTACTTTACCAACCAAGCTACCGAGACAATTACGCTACGCGCCCGTAAAGGAATCAGGCGCAAAACGCTATGGTTTTGCTTCTGAAAATTTGACACAGAATTCTTAAGAACCCATACTTTAAGATACAGCCCAGACAACCAGGAGTCGTATAAGAAAGTTTCTTAAAGAAACCACGCTGTACATCGTATAAAGTACTATTTTAAGTCACTATCGCATATATGTACGGCTGACTGACAATTATCATCGCATATGATGCTATTTTTTGAACTTATTACGATGTATCAGGTAAAGTCATATAAGAATACAAATCAACTTTTATAAGGTGTGAGTACATCGTAGTAGATGATATTCTGATGTTTTATTGCGATGAACTTTACTTATTCGCAAAAGCGTGCGAACAAACTCGCAAAGTGTTAAATGAATTTACATAATTGCGTACTGCGATGATTATACGACCTCGCATTGGTGTGTGGATGAAATCGCATAAAAGTACAAATAAACTCGTTAAAATGTGCATACAAACTCGCATAAGCTAGAAGCGTTTATGTTGGCATAATGCGATTTGATATGTGATAACAATTAAAGAGTTTCTGTTGGACAGTGGATGCAGTGCCAAAAAGCTACCAGAAAGTGAACAGCAAGAAATACGGTTGCAAAGTCATCATTATTTGTTTTGTTGGCGCGATAATCAACAATGGGATGCGCTAGCCAGAGAGGGGCAGTGAAAACTGTGCGAGAAATGGTTCTTCGTCGTTTTAGCCTACCATCCACGCACAGCGCAAGTGAACCAAGTGCATTCCAACAAACACTGAGGTGAGTTAGAATAGCATGGTAATTAATCAGCTTGTTTCATAAGTAGCGTTTGGTGTTGCGTGTGAAGTGCGGCTCGACAATCCAGAGGTAATTAGTTCGATATCGAGCTGACAAGATTTTTTTTTTAATATTATTAAGTCGCATAAGATGCTGAATTACGTCGCAATAGCGCACACGGTGCATCGCATAAGATATCGCTTCATAGCGTTATTACTGCTCCGTCAATGCACGTATAGCGCCTCCACTTTTGTACGCATAAGGCACTTTTGCTGCATCTTATGCGATGTAACTTTAACGTATAAAAGTACGTATAACATGAACATAAACTTCATTATACGTGCTAATTGTTGTCTGGGAGGAATACAAATCGTTTTTTGTCCGACATCAACATATAAAACCCCTTAAAACAGCGTACGATTTGGTGAAATGAAATTAGCTTTGTCAGAACATGGTTTTCCGGCGAAACTAATCAAGCTGATACGCGCAACGCTGCTGTGTGGCTCGAAATCATGTATTCGGATCGCAGACAAAGTGGTGCCTCGTAGCCGTGCGGTTAGGGTCACCAAGCTTCTAATCACACCATGCCATGGAGGGTGAGGGTTCGATTCCCGCTCCGGACGATGAAACTTTTCGCGAGAATACTTTCTTCTCCGTATCCACTGGTGCATGATCCGTGTGTCTGTTTTCTAGTGTTAAGTTTCAGTCTGTACAACCGCTGGCTGAAGACGGTGCCCATATTCCTTAAAAAAAGTGTCTACCTCGTTTGTGAACTTGGATGGATTGAAGCAGGGAGATGTTCTCTCAAAAATAATGTTCAAAGTTGCATTCAAAGAATCAATTAGGAGGTCTAGAGTTCAGAGGAATGGATTTATTATCTCACGGTCGCACATGTTCCTAAGCTTTGCAGACGATCTTGATGTCATCGGCATTGATCGTAGGGCAGTGGAAGAAACTTATGCTCCTCTGAAGAGAGAGACTGCGAGGATATGTTTGACGATCAACTCTACCGAGACCAAGTACATGATAGCGGGTAGAGACAGAGGCAGGATTGATGGGGATGTGTTTGCAATTATTGAAGAATTTGTTGCTTTCGAAGTGTTTGAGCGCAAAGTGCTGCGGACTGTGTGGTGTCATCGTGGTTACTCAAAGTTACTCACTGAGTAATCAGCTCTTGAGATCAAGAAAAAGTGAACTCCCTTGTTGTCTTTAAAAACTTTCCCAACCAAACTGAATTATAAGGCCGAATTTCAGGAAATTTGAATCCCCCATGACAAAAACAGTTAAAGCACGTGACTATCACGCCGAGGATCTGGGATCGAATCCCACTACTCAACAAAGCCCAACAAAACTCAACAAAATGTGATTTCTTCCTTCGGAAGGCAAGTAGAACGTGGGTCCCGAGATGAACTAGCTTAGAGTTAAAAATCTCGTTAATACAGATAACAAAATTTGTCTGCGCTCTCACAAGCTTAGAGTGGAAATTCATGAAAACTGCATGAAATAAATGTAAGAAATCCACTAACGAATTGTGTGAGCTTCGTATATAATAAATTAGCAACTATTGTGTTTTTTTTAAATATTTTTTATGCCGATAAACGTGCAAAAAAATATATTGAAACTTCATCACGATGAATTCATTAATATGGCAGAAACTCGCCCCTAAATTTCTTAAGAAATTTATTTAAAGTTTACCCCACAAACTTCTTTAGAAATAACTCTAGGGACTTTTTTTTTATAAAAACCCACTAAAGACTAATATACAAATTTTCCTCCAGGGATTTCTACAGTTTCTTATAGGCCAATTCGAATATTTCATTATTTTGAGAGATCCTCCACAAATTTATCAAAGGATCTATTTGCAAAACAGTTAATGGATCTTCAGAATCTCCTGCATGGATTCCTGTTGAAAATTCTCCCGGTATTTCTTAAAATTTACTAAAGTGGTGTTTTCAGAAAATCTTTAAGAGATTTTATTAAATTTTGCAAGGGATCTTGTCGGAGATTTGACTGAACATACAAACAGGAATTCTTCCAGGGATTCCTCAAGAAAATGTAGAGATCACCCGAAAATTAATTTAAAAACATGTTTACGAAGCCTTCCTTGGATTTCCTCAGAAATTGCTCTATGGAATCATTTAGAAAATGTATCAAACATTCTTTTCAGATTCCTTGCATTCCTTTCGAAATTTCATTTAGAGCTTCTATCATGGATTTCTTCAGACAATGCTTTAGAATTTCCTCCAGAATTACCTTTCCCATTTTCCCAACCTTAGCTCTCGCGACTGTGAGTCTGTTGTCACTTCGCTTTTCGTAGAACAATCGAAGCGTGCCTGCAAGTAATTTGGGGGTCGTGAAACGAAGGTTGGGAAACTATGCTCTAGACGATCCACCAGAAATTCCTCCAGAAAACCCTTCTAGAAAATCTTCCATGGGTTTCCTTAGAAGTTCCTCCATATTTTGTTTTTCAAAACTCTGGTCGGGAATTTTTTCAGGAAATCATCCACTGATTCGTTCAGAAACACTTTCAGTAATTCCTTCAGAAATCGAAAGTTCATAATTTCTCCGGAATTTTCTCCACGGATTTCTTTCGAAAATACTCCACAGATTCCTTCAGAAGTTCTTCCTGGGATTCCTTCACAAATTGCCCTAGAGATTCTTTATGAAATCTTTATAAGATTCCTCCATAAATCTTCCATGGATTGCTTCTAAAATTGCTCAATGGATTCCTTAACAAACTCCCAGGAGAATTTCTCAAGAAATTCATCCAAGGAATCTTTTATATAGATTTTAAAGAGTTTCTACTAAAACTCCGCCAGAAATTACTTGAGAATTTTTCAACAGATTCGTTTAGAAAACCCCTTTGACTATTTCTCCAGGAGTTCTGAAGGAATGAAATTTCTACAGTGATTACTTTAGAAATTCTTCATATATGTTTTCTTCCACCGGTTATTTTTCAGAAAATTCCCCTGAGATTCGTTCCGATATTTTTCAGTAAGTTCAACAGATATTTTGCCACGATTCCTTTGAAAATTTCCTTCAGCATTTCCCCAGAAAATTTTCCGGCATTTCCTTTAAGGATAACTCTAAGAATTTCTTCACTGACGCTTCAAGGAATTTATTCAGATATGTTTTCTAGGAGTTTTGATCGTAAATTATATTGGAAAGATTTGCAAGGAGTTTCTTCAGGTATTTCTCCAGTAAGTTCTTAAAAAAACTCGTTCTGGGATTTCTTCAAGAATTTCACAGGAATTTATTCAGATATTCCTTTGCATTTCAAGAGTGCTTCCACAGTAAATTGTTCAAACAATCCATCAGGGATTCTTTCGTAATTTCCTGCTCAGAATCCTTCTAATGTTCAAGAATTTTTCAAAAATATTTTCGGAGGCTTCTTCCAAACTTAAGGAATTTATTTTCAAGAATTTTTTTGAGAGATTTCGTTAAAAGATATCTCATGTAAATTGTGTGAAATTCGTCTTATTTTTTTTTAATCCTACAAAGATTCCTTCGGAAATGCTTCTAAGGATTTCTCTAAAATCCCATGAAAAACTCCTTTAGGGATTGCTACAGAAATTTTTATTAGAAGATAGAACTGTGGTTCCGTCAGAAATATCTTCTGGAATTCCTTCAAAGATTTCTGTAGGAAATGTTTCAGATATTCATTTACGGATTTTTTTCAGAAGTTCTTCCAGAAATTGCAGAATAAAAATACTGGAAAAAAAATCATGAAAAACCACTGGAAAAAAAAAATACAGAAGATCTTGAATGATTGTCTCAAGGAATCCCTTTTTCAGAAATCATTTGGTGATAGATTTGAAGATTTATAGAACAAATTTTTAAAAATTTTCTAGAGCGGTTCCCGGACAAAAAATCTTGAAATTATTTTTAATTATTTTTTTCTGTAGGAATTTCTTGCTGAATGCTTGGGAACATACGTGGAGAAACTCTTTTAGATAGGGCCCATCCATAAACCACGTGGTCAAGTATGGGGGGTGGGGATCGGTCAAAGACCACGGTCCATATAAATAAAAAAAAATGTATGAACGAAGGACCACGGGGGGGGGGGGATATGTTCGGAATCTACCAAAAAATGAACACGTGGTTTATGGACAGCCCCATACCTTCTTACTTCCTAGAAAAAAAAATCAAAAAAAATCATAAGAAACTTCCGGAGGAACTATAAAATATTGTCATGGAAATTCGGATTCAAAAAATAAATAATGAAGCGAAGAAATCAATTAAAAATGTCTCCCGAATTCTCTGCAAAAATTGTAGACAAAAGTCCTTATGGAGTTCTTGAATAAATTCCTCAAAAAATTTCTGAGGATTTCCTGAAGGGTTTTCTCAATGAATCCTTGGAAAAAATCCTGGATATATCTCTAGAAGAATTCTTAGAAGAATTTCTTACAGAACTTCTGAAAGGGTTATTACATAAAATCCCTGAAGTTAAATGGCTGAAGGAGAAATTTCCGTAAGAAATCCAGCAAAACCAAAAAAAAAAAATCTTGGAGGAACTTCGAACAAATTTGAAGAATTTTTTTTTTTTTTTGAAAAAATATCTGAAAAACCAGTAGAACCCGCTGCAGGTTTCCATTGAAAGATTTCTTGGAAAATTCCTTAAAATATGACAAGGAATAGGTTTCGGAGTAGTTTTCGCAAGAATTGCTAAGAGAATCTTTGGGGAAACTTCTGAAGCATTGCCAGAAATAAAAAAAAAATGTGAAAAACTCCTGCAGAATGGTTTAAAGAAATTTTCAGTGAGCCTTGGGTGAATTTCCTAATAAATGCGTGAAGGAATCCCTAATATTATGGGAGATAAGGAACTTTGGAAAAAGTTCCTACTATTATTCGTGAAATTGCATCTTTTGAAGAAATCTTTGGAGAAACTCCTTGAAAAACCTTAGAAGAAATTTATAGAAGAATTTCTGGATAAATTTCTGGACGTGTTCCTCGAGATAATAATAATATTTCTGGGGAAAATTTGTACAGAAATGTTCGAAGAGATACATAGGGGAATACATGAACGAACTTTCGTAGTAATCTTTGAAGTAATTTCCTTAATAATCCCTGGAGGAATCACAGGAGAAATTTCCGGAGGAACCTGTGGACTTGTTTCAAGGTGAATCTTTTGAGAATTTTTTCGAGAAACTTCTGATTCCCTGAATAAATTTTCAAAGAAATACATTGGGGGTCGTCCATAAATGATTTAGCGTTTAAGGGAGGAGAGGGGAGTCACGGATAATGCTACGAGCCATGTATTAGGTATGGGAAAATATGCTACGAGGGGGGAGGGGGTGTCAAAAATCGTCAAAAAATGCTTCGTCATTTATGGACGGTTCCTTGGCAGGAATGCATAAAAATACAAAATATGAGGAATGAGACGGGTTGCGAATTGAACCCAGGACCTTCTGCAAACGAATCAGAAGCGGTACCCAATAGACTATACCAATCCCGTCTTCAATAAAGAAGAAGTAAGGGTAGACAAAGAGAAGAAGAGGACTGAAAGGGGAATTAAAAAACAACAAGAAGAGGATGAAGGACCATAATGAGAACAACAAAAAAAGACGACTAAAAAGGATATTTTAAAAAGCAGTAAAGCCTGTATCCACAATAATCGGAACACATAAATATAACTGTATCTCTGGAATATACAGATTAAAATAGCTCAAATTTGGCCTAATAACATCTTAAGATGTATTCATTTTACCAACAAAATTTCATGTGAGTCGTTGCAGTACTTTTTGTTGTAATGATGGAAGAGTAAAATGTGCGCCATTGAATTTTGTACAGCCCCTAGTTTTGTTTTGTCAGCGCTGTAACTTTTGAATTTGGCAAAGGAAATGGCTGAAATGTTGAATACAAACCTCTCATAAAAATGTTGCATGGGCAAAATTTCAAAAAAATCGATGCACTATCAACAATTTTATAGTCGAAACATGTATTGAGATTGAACGTGATTTTAGCCCCTAAGGTAGCAAATAGTCAGCAGCACCCTTTATTGTTTCGATTGTACTATTGAAAATACTATACCAATAATCATTAAAATTTGCAGGCATAATATACACATAATCAACTACCTTCTGTGAAAATTTCATGAAAATTGACAAATACATTCAAAAGTTATGAATAGGCAAACATCGCACATGAAAAACACGAAAAATTTTCACTAACACGCACCCGTATCACCACCAGTAGCTTCCAAACCAAATGACCAAAGTTGATGAAATTTTGCAAGAGAGTGTCTCAATAAGAATCATAACTGCTAACGAAATTTCAAAATTATCATCACAGAACTTTGAACTGTAGCGTAAAAGAACCATCAATTATGCGAGTGAAAATTGGTCATACAAAATGCTTAAAACCACGTTTTTTTCATCCACAGTTAAAAGTAATGCATCGATTTTTATGAAATTTGCCACAAATAATAAACATACACCAAAGAGTGCTCAGTCAATTATTTGGCCAATTTTACCGATTCATTAGAGAGCTATAGCCGTACTTCTGTGCCCCGATTATTGCGGATACAGACTTTAAAAACAATTGAAGACAAAAACTCTTCAAATCCGAAGTCAACGACTGTTTGAACAACCAAAACGTTTTGCACGGTACTAGGTATGAGTAATCTTTCCTAGATAGACGAGCGCAACACCGCACTCTGCCAAGTATCTTGACGTCATCTGCTAGCAAATACGTGAAGACCGATAACGACCTACATTCTGCAAAACCAAATACAGTCGATGTCCCGCAAAAAGCAAAATAAAACAATTCTTATGCGCATTATTTAGATTTAGCCCCATCCACAAACCTCGCACGCAAACATCCACCTATAATCGCCTTCTGTTGCTCTCATTTCTCCGCACTTTACCATCCCCGTCCGAGCAACACAATCATAAACACACCGCTGCTGGCTGGCTGATTCTACCAACTCTCGCCAGCAGCTAGGGTCAATGGCACTTAAGTGTGTACTTTCGTTTTCATTTATCACTGTGGCACTCTGGCTCCTCTGTAATATGTAGTACCCGTCATGTACCCAAGTCAAGCCATTCATTCGACCATTCATGCATCCTTCCATCCATCCATCCATCCCCCATCCACGCGCTAGAATTCCGTTCGTCAATCAACCGACAGACGAAAAAAAAAAAAACCATGTGATGTGTGACAATTGCGTTCCGTCGCTTTTCGGCTTAGGTAGGTAGGTATGTGCTATCGCAGACACACACAACCGCGCACTAGTGTAGATAAACAACCGCAAATCGCGAATTTCGCGAGTCGACTTTGGTGTACCACCAACGACGAAAACCGAATGGATGGGGACAATGCAGAAAATTCGCACAAAATAAAACAATATGCTCCCCTCTCGTCGTTGAATGATCAGCACGCCCACGCCACGAGGAGGGTGGTGGTGGGGCGTGCACTAAACTAAATTCGCGTGATCGCTTATCACTCATCACATATACGCAAAAAAAATGGCTACGTCAATCCGTTGAACTGGTCTATTTGAGCAGTATGAGGCACCTGGTGGTGGGTTACCCCGGCCATGCCACAACAAAATGTTGCGAAATTCATTCAAGCATGCGAAATTTGAACCACCATATCCTGAATGAAAATAAATGAAAATCAAAAATAAGAGGAAGATAATGGTAAATGTCATAGGGAATCGCGCCACTTGGGCGGTGGCTTCTATATTCGTCTGTTTTCCATTATAACTTAGTCAAATTTGAACCAATTGACACGCCTTTTGTAATGTGGTAAGATAGGTATAGTATCTAACCGTGTACAACATTTCAAGTCAATCGGTTCAAAATTGACTGAGTTATAGTAGAAAACAGACGAATATAGAAGCCACCGCCCAAGTGGCGCGATACCCTAATTGAAATTTCCAAATTCTCAATGATGATCTTATATCAAGGGTTTTCTTCGTAGTAGTTACTAAAGCATGACTGCTAGAAGGGCTGCAGATTTTTTGGCACTCAATTCTGGAGCAACATTTGAAAAGGGCATATAAGCATTGGTAAACAATGACTTCACACGTCGCTCCTGAGCCCCCCTCAGCTTATTCACAAACACTAAGACCGTTATCAGATAGAGAAAACATCGATCTTTCAGATAACGGTGATCATTTGCGTGGGCGGGCTGCTGTTATGCCCTACGGAGTGTTTTAGAAAAAAGACACAAGACCTCTTGGGCCCTTTTCAAATGTTGCTCCAGAATTTTCGTTTTACGCGTGCGTAGACGCTAACAAGTCAGTTTAGATTGTATGTGACCAGGCAGTGGGAAATAAGCAGGTGAGCTCGTTCTATATTATATGAAAAAGAAAATTGTACATATTTAAAACTGAAACAATTATTTCCATGTTCTTGTCCGCAAAATATTGAAAGATTCTGGACTTGTTGAATTTCATTAGCACGGTAAATAAAAAAAAAAACAGGTTTTTTGTGTTTTTATTTTTAAAAATCAATTAATGTAGCTGCCTCGATAATTGAATGTGCCGAACAATTATTTTAATCAAGTGTAATTGATCTGGATGTCATCATCTGCAAGGCAGATAAAGCTGCCTCTTGAGTGTTGACGAGGAGAAGTGAAAATGACCGATTGGAAAGCGAGCGGCTATTTAGAAAATGTATCGGAGTGAGTCCACCATCTTACTTCGAGTAGCACCAGTGTGGATGGCCCGATCGGAAGTCTTGCGTAATACACCGCAGCATGCCGCCACCAAACGTAAGCGTACCGTGCTGGAGGAATCGAACGAGCTGAATGTGCTGGACTTCTCGGTTGCTTCGTATGCCAAGGGAGACATCACATCAATCAAGCTAATTTGGTGAGTTCGTTCTGATTTGATCCGTTAAATATATCGCAATCGCAAATTAATCGGCAATAACAGTAGATGGCGTAGATGTTGCATTTTTTTTCTGTATATATATAATGCGGTGCCGCCTGCGCACGATCAATCGGAACTTATGCGCATCACGCTAGTCAACGAAACAAAAATGGACAGTGCAAGGTGTGGTGTGTAATGTATTTATTTTGATGTTTGAACCGGATGATATGTGTGGGTATAATGCTTTTGGTTGTAAGGTAATGGTTTTTTGATCCAAGATTGTAATCGCATATACCTTCAAGTACACCTTGCTAAAATTATTGTGTTGTATACTGTCGCGAATCGAATATCAAAAGCATGTTTGCTGGAATTCCTATGCAAATAGGGCAGCCATGCGATTCATGGCAGCATATTTTATATTGGTTTTGGTTTCGACAATAATTTTGCCAACAAGCCATTTGATGAAACCTCAATATTTCTGATGTTGATATTGTACCCTGCATGTTGATACGACACCTACTGAAGAATTTTCATTCATAAAATCGATTCTTAAAATAGAATATTGTACAGTAAAAGGTGAATTTTCTAATCGATCAACGCACCTATGCCATGCCATACCATTTAGGTGTAGCTTTCTCTATATGAGAGTTCCTACCAAATATTTATAACAAAATACTGTATAAATTTCATATAAATTGTGGAAACTTTTACCGATTCCATAATAGACTCGTAATTATGATTCTAAGTAGTTTGTCAGTTAAAAATACAGAGTATTTAATCCAGTCGGGGAAGGGATTGTTATATTTTCTTCTCGTTTCAGAGAGCGAGCAATGGCGCTTAAACCTAGGCTTTCGAGCCAGAACATAAGAGGTTAATACATACCATAAATACCTTTGTCCCATCCCAGGAAAAAGAGAAGCCCCAACGGAGTGACATTAACTTTCTTAGCAACGTCACTCCCAACGTTTTCGCTTCACATTTATTACATATACGATACGACGAGATGTCGCCGTTCCATAGTTCTGTTCAATTGTATTCAATAACGCTGCACAGTAGGCCTGGCCGCTTCAATACGTGTAATACATCTCCAATGCCTTGCAAATATTGATAATGACAAGAAAAATGGTAGAAGTAGCCGATTCTATCATTTTCCAGGATTATTTCAGTGAATGGCTGTGTATGTGTAGACTAGACTAGACTTAAAAATCAATTAATGTAGCTGCCTCCTAAAGGGTGTACGGAATCAGAATATATTCGATAAAAATCCAAGCCAAATGATCTTCGAACTTTCTAGAAATAAAACAAAACGAAATTGTTCCCCAAGAAACATGGCTTTGTGCAATATTTGAACGTCGAAATTCAGGTATCTGCTTCAAGGCAACCCCCTACTTTTGACCATGCATTCTAGGAAATTGAAATGCTGCGGCATCGGCATGAAATCGATCTCTTCAGATTGGTACCACTCCAGAATGTTTTTCGAGTGATGGTGCGAGACTAAACCAAAATGGAACCAGTCAGTTTTGTGTAACTTCACAAAAGGACTGTCCATTAATAACGTCGAATTATAAGGGGAAGGAGGAGTTGCTACAATTCATGTATAAAATAGGCTACGAGAGGGAAGTGATGTAAACAATTGGCCAAAAAGTATGACGTAGCAAGCTCCCCAAATAGAGTTTGTTCTCTTTGACATAAACTAACTTGACAGCGGTATTGGCGGTAGATGCACATAGATGGTTTTGATATTTTGAAATTCTTCATGAACCGAGACTGTAACTGTGTATCAAAAAATTGTCCGTACAGCAGTGTTTTCGTCAAAATAATGTTTCCCCCTTCATCGATGTTCCAAACCCTAGGGACGCCTCTCTACCTTTTGCCAAAATTAGGAAAAACCCCTCCCTTTCCATCTTTTCTGTGCACTGGCCTGCTGCTACAAATTCTTACTGTGATTGTACAGAAAACCATAACTTAAAAATTTTCAAGAAAACCTCATTATTGGATTCCTAAGAAACTCCGTAAAAACTTGAACTTCCCCAAGGACTTTTACAACAATATCTCCAGGAAGTTTTTAGCATATTCTTCAAAGAACCCAAAAATTCCAATTAAAAGCATTCGGAGAACCCTTGGGAAAATTTTCAAGATATACCAGAAATCTCAATCAAATCTTAAATGGCTTAAACCTTTTCTTTCAATAAAAACTTTGCTTGTCGAGCTCAGACGTTAAAAAAAATGATGAGAATGAGGTTTGTAAAAATGCGGTTAAAATCCACGAAAACTCAGCCCTCTATCATAAAAAAATGCATTATTCCAGCAAACACTTTTGAAGTGGGCTTATTTTGACGTACCGTCATTGGGGGTGACAATGGGTCAGAGGGACGAGATTGGGTCAAAACACTATCTGAAATATCTCATCAAATATTGCGAATATCGAATCAAAATTTGTATGGTGTCATTTTCGTAGTTGACACCACCTCCGGTCAATAAAAAATAGGTTTCTAGAGCAATTAGTCATAGCAAGCTTGAAAATGAGGCCTTTTTAAAGCGTCACTTTAAGGGCTCGATGAAACATCATACTTTAAGGTTAATTGATACTTTTAAATATCTCAAACTCATATCCATCATGTAAAACAGAGGATTGACAAAAGGATCGGGACAGGCAAAATTTTGACTTTTCAAAAAATATTCAACTAGCTGTAACTTTTCGAAAAGTGCATCAAATATTCTCAAATTTTCACTGTAAGTTGGTCAGATAGTTGTGTATCAGAGGTCAAAATTTGAAAAAGATCGGGCTATTTTGTACAAATTTAAAAATATTCTAGAAAAAGGTATAATTATTTGATAGCCAACTTTGAGCTCTTATATCTCTGGAAGCAATGAACAGAATGGAACGAAACTTTGACCACTTATGACTTATATAATGAGCTCTGAAAAACGTTTGACCTAACTTGAATTTATTAAGAAGAGAAAAAGTTATAGTGATTTCATTTATTTTATGATTTTTTTAGTAAATTGGTCTATTTTTAATATGCGTCCTATTACATTTTCAATTTATTCTTTTAAAGCATATTTATATTTAAGTCAGTTAAAGAAAATTTAAATGAACTATAATTAACATCTTGAATTTTGAAACAATGTTGAAGTTTTGATTACTTTGGTGTTAATCGTTATAATTTTCTTCCGTGTTAGGAGTTTTAAGTTAAGTCAAAAGTGTTTCATACTTTATTACACAAGTCATTAATGGTCAAAATTTCATTGCATTCTGTTCATTAAATCCGGAGATATAACACCTCAAAATTAGCTATCGGAAAATGAAACCTTTTTCTATACTCTTTATAACTTCGTGCAAAATAGCCTGATTTTTTCAAAATTTTGACCACTGATACTAGTTGATCAACATACAGTGAAAAATTTAGAATAGGGTATCGCGCCACTTGGGCGGTGGCTTCTATATTCGTCTGTTTTCCACTATAACTCAGTCAATTTTGAACCAATTGACTTGAAATGTTGTACACGGGTACATACTATACCTATCTCACCACATTCCAAAAGTTGTGTCAATTGGTTCAAATTTGACTGAGTTATAGTGGAAAACAGACGAATATAGAAGCCACCGCCCAAGTGGCGCGATTCCCTATTTAATGTTTGTTTTCGAAAAACTACAGCTAGTTGAACATTTTTTAAGAAGTGAAAATTTTGCCTGTTCCGATCATTTTGTCTATCTCCTGTATATTATCGGTATCAACCTTGACGAAGAAATAAATTAACTTGCTTTGTTGTCAATGCAGAACAAATTTGGTTCCCTTGACCCATTGTTACTCCCTCGAAGAGGTGAGAATGGGTTAATTTTCATACACTTGTAGATTTAAGAAAAATTTACGAACTCCAAATATTTTTTCATCTTTTGTGCATGTATTACCAAAGACCATATTCCAGTGATCGAAATACTTTTTTAAGCAAAGAAGCAAAAGTTATTGAACAATGAATGTGGAAGAATGCATTTTTGACCCATTCTCACCCCCGACGACGGTACAAGCCCTGACAAAGATGTATGTAAATGTATGTTTATTAAATTGATCAACAAAACTGAATGCTCCTAGAAACAAAAATACCGGGATGAAATTGATCCTTTATGAAACGAAAGCTGATTAAAAGTTAATCTATTTGAAAATGCACTGTTCGACATGTGAAATCCACCCTTTTCTATAATTTTAAATGTCAGCTTGAATTTGATGAAATGTTTCCTAGTATTAAATTATAATCCCTTTTTGTCCACGCTGTACTTTTTACTGTCAAGACTCAAGAATGTACACACTGGCACATTATTCTTACAAAATAGTCAAAAATTTTACTGAAAATCAGTTAGCTTGGAAATAAGTAGAGTAAACTGTATCAAAATCGATTCCTCATTACCCTTCAATGGCAATTGAGTAATGCGGCATGCACTACACTAAGGATACAGGTAATGTCACAATACATCTAAAAACTGGTCGCAGTGACAGACACGAACAGGAATAAAAAAGAGTAGAAATTTCATTGGCGGAAAACTTATAAAATTAGATTAAAAAACATCGAAGTACCTAGTTTTACTTTTTTAGTAAAATACGAATAAAAACCGATTCTGAAATATATTGAAATCAATAAATTTCAGAGATTTAGTTTATCATTCAACGTAACAGTGGCACGATGAGTGGGTAGGACAGGTAGGACATGTCCTACCTACGACAAATCCGGGATAGGACAGTCCATGTATTGTCCTACCCATGATTTTTTTGAAAAAAAAAAAACACAAACAAAAATTTCAATATATTCTACAGCTTCCAGTATAAAATCGACCATTCGGGACTAATCTTTGGAATAGGAAAAAAAACGGCAGCGTCGCTACCTAAATTTGCTAGTTTTGCTAGCAATTCGTTATCGATTCTTTCAATAACTATGTATTGAAGAAATTTTCCAATTATTCTACAAAGCTTGCTTAACTCAATAATGAACTATTCCCAAAAAAATTGAATGGATTTAGGAGCGTACGTTTGCAAAAGACATTCAGACCCTATTTGTCCAGGAATAGTGCAGTCAATTCCATTGAAATATAACTTTCGTGATGCAGTAGGCATTATATCAGGAATTGACTTCTTCCACGAAACCATCTATTGTTTCCCACTATTTTTTTGAACGGTATGGATTTCTCTAGTTAGTATTTTTTTCTGGAAATACTCAAAAAAAATTTAGAAAAACAATCTAGAAGCCAATAAGTAGACAGAAAGTTTAGTTTCAATTCTCTGAGAAATGTTGTCAAAAAAATTCACAATAAATCTAAAAAAAATGTTAGGGATTCTGGTAACGGAGGTTATTTAATAAATTGAATATTGTCAAACAATTTCGCCAATGATTATTCCAGATATTTTTTAGGAAATTGCTCCTGGGAATCGAACTGTTTCTCTACAATTCCCATCAAGTTTTTTGAAGCATTCAACAGAAATCCCCATTAGGCATTTCTCTAGAACTTTCTAGAAGTTTCTCCCCCCATGAATTTTTGCCTAACATTTCTCCAGAACATCATGAAATTCACAAAGAATTCAACGTTTTGAAAAAATGCTCTAGGATTGTTGTTAAGTTGAGTTTCAAACAAAGATGATAGCATTTTTAATATTTAATTTGTAAGACTTGGAAGTAGCTCAAGACCTGCTACAAAAACTTCCTATGATGGCATTTGTCCTACCCACGCAATTGGACGTGGTCGCGCCTTTGCATCATTGTATGTATTTTTAAAGCGAACATTTCTGCGGAAACATGAATAACCCTAAACATTTATATTTTGAAATGTTATCAATTTTAAAATTTTGTTTTTTTTTTATTAAATAGCAGCTTTATAAAAACTTTTAAATTATCAATAATCCCCAATGCTTAGTTGGCGAAAAAGTAAACAGTGTGTCCGAAAAAGCGCTCAGCAGACGACCAGCTCGCGTTCGCTTTAGGCCATCCATCGTCGTTTCGAGATTGGGTACGCAGGGGGAAGAAAATTTTGTCAATTCTTCCGATTTTTTTCCGGTTTATCCTTCGTTGGATGACCGGAGAGACGGGCTTGGTGGTCCAGTGGCTGTCGCTTCTGATTCGTATGCAGAAGGTCCTAGGTTCAATCCGTTCCAGTGAGTTCGTTCCTTGTTGTTCTCTTTTATATTTGAACATTACATATAGATACTTGAGGATTTAGAGGGTGGCCTGAGGAAGCTAAATGATCTGGTTTCCGGGCAAATGTTCATGGGGTGGTCAGACTTTTGTCCAGAGAATTTAACCTACCCGGCTATAACAAACCATCAGGTAGATCATTCTGTTCCGGTACGATGGAGGGTACACATTTCACAGAGATAAAATATCAAGTTTTTTGTAAGCTGCATTTAAAATTTCAAGCCAATCGATGCTCTAGAAGCCAGTACAAGGAGCTTGTACCAATCATGGCACTACCCAAGGAAAACTATGTCTACAAAAATAGCAAGAAGATCGACAAGTTTCAGCAATATTTCAAATGATTGCGTAGTTATCATACTTTAAGGAAAAAAACTAGTCAAAACTGCATTTTTTTTATCACGGCGTGTGTCAATGATAGGAATCATGTACCAATTATGGATATATTTTGAAATTCCGGTTCTACTTCACACTATTTGCATGCATTCCTTTTATATCCATAACTGGTACACTATGACAAAATACGGAATCATTTTTATTATAATTAGAACAAATGTTGAAGTTTAAATGAGTTTAGTTATCTGATGGGAATGTGATGAAAATGAAATGCCTGAAAAGACAATGTCTTCATTACCAGTTTCAGACTACAATAGGATAGTGTAGCTAAGCTAAATTATCACATGTTTCACTTGGGAAAATGGAAAAAAGAAAATTTGTCAAAACAAAACAAAATCGAAAGATTTTTAATTCTCGTGGCGTGGTGACTGCAAAAAAATCAAACAAAAATACTTCCTTTGCAAAGCTCTCTATGAGCACTGCTAGAAATCCTTACCTACTGAAATGAGCCGATGCTTCCAAACTTTTGCGGAGTTTCGCCAAAACCGTTTCCGTAAAATATATTTGAAATTGCTGACCATTTGGAATGGCAATCGGCCAAATGACCCTTTCGATCAAATCACGTTCGGATTTATTGCATTCGGCCAAATTAATATGAAACCGGGCCACTGTGTGTTAGAATTCTTTTTACCATAACTCAGCCTTACAACATTCGACCAAACGACCCATGCTGCCAGATGTCATCTCTGTAAAGATTTATCAAGAATTTCTCCAGTTACTCTAAAAAACGTGTATTTAAAAAAAATCATCTAGCAGTAAAGTCAGTACATCTCTCAAAGATTTTATGGCAGTATCTCAAAATATTCTTCAAAAATTCTGCTCTAAACTCATTCATCAGGGTGACCACTAATAGCGCCAAATAAAATTTCCTGTTGAATTTTTTTGTCGATTTTAAAATATTGTAATTTTGAGTAGAAATTTAATGTAACCTACTCAGAAAAAATGACACGATTGCCACAATAATGACAAAGTATCGTTAATAAGTAGTTATAAAGGTTATAATAATAATACTCAGGAAATTTGAGAAAATAACTTCTGAATGTCATTTTTTCATTTTGCTTGGGCTGACCAAGCCAATGCGTGGAAGTTATACTGTTGAAAGAGCTTTGACATCCATGTGCACAACAGAAACATGTGCTCGATGAACAAATTGAGCTTTGAATTATGAAAAGAAATCCATGCGTAGTGAGACTCAAACTCACGACTCCCAATTCGCTAGACGGGCGTTTCTATTCCTTCAAGCTACGGAGTCATTCGACTATCTCCGTCGCATGTAGGCGCAGAACTGAACTCGATTCCACAGTCGCACATGATTAGCTTCTTTTCACAATCCAAACCTCCTTCGGATGGGATTAGATGAACATCTAAATCCTCAGCGATTGCAATATAAAATTCTTAGAAACGTTTTAGATGCTCACAGATTTTTTTTAGAAATTTCCCCATAAAAAAAATTATAATGTGTTGCACCAGGATTTATTTTAAAGTATTTCTCCTGAAACTTCTGTACGGGAAGATCAATGATCTAAAAATTCTTCCGACAATCAAAGCGATTCTTAAAAAAATCCTGGACTGCTAAATTGGTAGTTCAGCTAGAAACTTTTTCTGGAACTCCTCTGCAGTTCCTTAATGAATTTAGCCAGGAATTCCATAAGGAACTGCATTATTAAAGTATTTTTCAGAAATACCTTTTTTATTTTCAAGAAATTTATTAAGAATTTTTTGTCAGTTCAACAAAACCTTCCAAGTATTCATCATAATAAACCAGATAAATAACGACAGAAATTTTACCAGTTTTCAACTAAAACACTTGGCGTGCTTCAAGTAATTCCACCAGAAAAGGGGATTTCCTTTTTGGTATTTCACCAAAAATTCAAATTTTACAGTTTTTACTATCAACTCCGTCTGGCATTTTATACCCCAAGATTTTTTTTCAAGCAATTTATGTGAGAACCCCATTGAAAATGTTATTAGAATCCCATCAGAATGTCTTAGGTATTTTAGAAGAAATTCATCTAGAGGCTTCATCAAAAATTAGACCATAATTCAAAAAATCTAAGCGCAGCTTAATACTTAAATGGATCTTTTGGAATCACTTTCAGATCTTAAACAATTTTCAACGAAAACTGCTAAATATTGGAAAATATGAGTGCCATAAGTAATCTCACGCTCCTAAATTCATTCTATTCGAAAACAAGCTCACTTCTAACAAAAATTACAAAAACAAGAAACAAAACATACAGTCCTTTGTTTTTCGTAGGATGAAAATGGGAGCCACATGCCTACTTATTTTTTATTTTATGACCGAAATATCGAAATCTTAAAATGCAGAAAGTATCATATCACACACTAAGCACTAAACCTGCTGAAAACTTTTCTATGAATTCAACTCAGCGGAAATACGAAAAAACGAGCTCATCTTTTTTTTTTGAAAGCAAGACTGCATCACTTTCAGTATCCTTTCAAAATTATTTCATTAGAGATTAATCAATTGGTGCGATATTTGTATGTTTTCGAAAAGGTAAATGTATACTATAGGAATGACACGCTGACTCCATGAAGTAAAATTCTATCACAATTCCTTCCAAACACAAAGATTCTAGAAAAAGTTGATACTTGTCTTTTAAATACACTATGTTCCATCTATTTTGATAAACTCACAAACTATGTAGAAATTATCACAAATTATGAGCTTGTAAAATATATGGTAATTACCGTTTAAAGTTCGCACTTGCGACCTTTCTTCATCACATTTCTGCACATCATCGCCGTCCATTCATAGCGCCAACAGCGTTGTCCTCGATAGTCGATCGTCATCACTCTTCACGCTGTGTAAGCGTTTCTTCGCCCAACAATGTTGCCGAACCTAGCTACACTACCATCCACTAATCAAACCACGCTGGGCGCCCCTGTACGCATATTCGACGAATACGCAAACCACCGAACAACGTCTGGTAGCACACGCCGCGAGGTGCAAGGTGCGCTATTTCCACCACTGATAAGGAATTCTCTTCTCCTCGTGCAATTAAGTACGAATCACACACCGACTGCCGCACTATCTCACCGCAGCGACCGACGCGACGGGATGATGATTAGCGGCCGCGCTTTGGCGAACCCCTTTCGGTCAACGCTTCTTTCTAGCGCCACTTTCTTCGATCTTTTCTTCGTCAGGCGAAAAACAAACAACCTCGCGGTAGAAATTTGCACAGCAATTTCGCACAGCACACTACTTATGCGTTACGGGGTGAGGATTCTCCGATAAGAGCAAGAGACGCGCACAAATCACTTCCACTTGTGTATGTGTCGATTCTTCGAGGAATAAATCTGATTACGCGAACAGCAGCGGTGGCACGCCGATCCGCCAAAAACTGATAACAACTTCGATACACCCGCACAGGACACTGCGGTTTTTGTGGATCCGCTGACTGTATCGTTCGGTAGACGTGTGTTCTCACGTGATACGAGGATCTTCCGTTCCCGGCACCAGTTGACCGTGAGTATGTGACCGCCACAACGGAGTAGGTCTTCACTGCAGTTGATGAACTACCCTCGAAAGTCGTGACCTACCGCGGTAGACAAAAACGGAACAGTAGTGGAAAAACTCGGTTAAGTTTTTCGCGCAGTTCACCGCCGCAGACACAAAACACACAGAATTAATGCACAGAAATAAGCCGTCCGACACTAATTTCTCAAAATATCCAATCGGCTTTTAATGAGAGCTCTTCTCGATACAACCAGACACTGCTGCTGCCGTGCTGATGTCGCCGACTTGGTCTTGGTCCTCGTTGTCGACCGCGCGTCGCTGTGAGCCAAAGTAAAAGTGTGATCTCGCGCGTTCCCGAGATGGAGAGCCGTCGCACCGTGAAGCAGTCCTCTTCGTCAAACTGCGAGCGAGAATCATCTGATTTACATAACAAATTGTACTCGATTTTCTGGCACCGGTGGCAAAGTGACCCACTCGCGTGAAGACCCGCACCGTCGTCCCCGGAGGGACATCTTCCAGATCGGAGGGCACAATTCACTCACGAACAGGTCCTGGACCTTCCAAAATCTTCCAGAAACTTCAAATCTTCGGACACTTGTTCACCTGCCCCAAACTCGAACGTTCACACGTTTCACCAGTCTTCCAAGTCACGGCACCTTGACTTTCAGATCTTCCGCAATTCTCACGTTCTTCAGCGTCCGTCCGTCGGAGCTGAGTGGAAAATTCGTCACCAACTATCAATCAACCCCCTCCTAATCTTCCGTATCGTTCGAAATCACTCCGAACACAAAAATCCCCAGCAACTTTTGCTTCCGTTCAGAGAGATGCCAGGCTTCGACCTTACAGTAGTAATAAGATAAAATTCGTCTCCACAACACTGAGCTGTAGGAAAAGGTTCGCGACTGCAAACGCAGAAAGTCGTTGTCACGCGTGCTGCTGCCGAGCGAAGACTAAACCGGCCGCCGAGTTCACCGCGAATGGAACCACTTCGTCCGTCGGTCGACAGCGGTCGACGGTCGTCGAGTCGAGCTGCTGCTGCTGCTGCCGCTGCTCTGCATTTCACGCAAATGAGCAGCAGGAAAAGACACCGAAACCTCCTCGAGTCAGAAAGTCATAGAATCCGAATCGAGAGGCACACCGTGCACGGTTGTGCGTATTTCCTCGCGCGCGCGTTCGCTTTCTAGGAGAGGGTGCGATGTTTTCGGTTTTCTCTTTCCCATTCTCTCTGGGGGATTTTCCGCGGGTGCACGCTTAAAATCACTATTACAAAGCTCTTGGTGTTTCAATAAATTAAACTGTAACCTAGATGCGATACAAACCTCTGCCTAATTTTCAATCGATTCAAGTATAGGACACTGACGACCTTACAGTTCAAATCGGAATACGTTTCTGTCATTGGATGACACCTCATTGTTGGAATTATACGGAACAATATATAACTCAATTTACCTGTAGTGAATAGTTTTCATCTCTTAATTTCTCGTCAATCCTTTCACTACTGTCAGTCATAAAATTATATAGTTTTACCTGATATAGTTTTCTTGATAAAGTTGACAATGTTGATTTCATTTTAGTGCACTTCTCCCCAAACGCTTTTTGGTTTCGTTTCAGCGTGTGGCGATGTTTTATTGTGAGAGTAATGCTTTAATATGTTCTCATTCACGGTCGTCCTCTCTCCCCCATTGTCGAATGTCGCCGCGCCGGTTTGTGTGATGCATTGCCTATAATTGCCATGAATGCGTTATCAACCAGGAGAGTTTGTTATGGGGTTCAACGTGTTTCAATGTGATTCAAAAGAGTGAGGAATCTCGTCATCCTACTAGCATCAGGCCGGTAAACACGTGTGAATGCTTCATGCTTATTTTGACTCTCTCGCGTGCGTATAATATGGTGACATTTATACAATGATACAGAAGAAGCATGCATTTAGGCGTAATTGCGACATTTAAGGTGCCGTTCTAAAAATGTAGTGATATTCTGATATCTAATATCTGAAATAGGTGGACTTGGTTATCAGAGTAGTGAATAAAGTTTAATTGTCATTAAGAAAATGATTGTCACAAGATATTCATACATAGATATTGGATGCATTCCTAGTTTAGGATGAGCGTGAACTGTACTTTAACGTTGGAAGAGCTATTAACCCTCATAGGATGTTACTCTAGTTTCACCACGTAGGCGTAATGTATGTTTAACGTGTCTGTCTCAGGGGACTGTTATGGTCTTCTTGTTTTCTTACCCAGCATTAAAACTATGCTGCTGTGTTAAAAGATAGGTTGTCAGCTTGAGCCGTACGCTTGAGCCGCAGTTATGTTGGCTACGAAAACATTGCATTGGTGGGATAGGGATGCCACTTCCTTGGTCTGTCTGGGTCGTACCTACCTTGATACCTTGTTGGCTACAAATTAACTTTACTCCAACGCCGAGCGTATAGTAGATCACCTTCTTCGTCGGCCTTGGGCGATGTTCTTCCAGTTTTCCCGAACGTGTAGAGATCGCAGATCTTCTCTAACCGGGTGCAACCAGCACGTTCGCGGTCGCCGACATCTACCTGGTTTTTTGCTGGTTTCCGTGTCCAGCCAACTGCAGTCTACCGTATTTCATACGTTTCACAATACATATCAGCGTCTGCGTCACACTCCATTTTCTTGTTTCCCACCGAGAACTGCCCACAGCTCTGCGCTCAAAAACTCCGAAAGCTTTTCGGTCTACCTCCTTTAGTGTCCACGCCTCGTGACCGTATAGCCTGCCATAGAGGGCAACCGGAGAATCATTGGCTTATATAGAGTGAATTTCGATGCGTTTGCAAGTTACGGGACATAAGTTTGTTACGCAATCCGTATAAAGCCTTATTATTCACAGTTTGGTTTCATCTGCCGACGAAAATGGTTGAAGAACATTCTCACTCGGTCACTGTGTGCTGCATCAGCTTATCGCTAATTGCTGGAATCGAAAGGTATTACGCAGAAAGAGATGATTCAGGTCAAGAACACTGTCAGGTTTCCATTTCCAACGGGTTAAAAAAAGTAGCTGAAACACTCAAAAGTTCTGCAGGTTTTACCGGTTTTTTTTCATCTTGTAGCGGGTTTTTTCAACTTTTTTCGGCTTTTTGGGGTCTTTCGTCTTGGCAAAACTAGTGACGCTCCCCCGGTCGTCATATTTGAATGACCCCTAACATGGATAGCGTCGACATCAACAACCATGCGCCTCCATGAGTGCCTCAATCTCCTTGGAAACACATGGCTGGCAATAAAAACACCCGAAAACCCTAACTACAAGAATGAAAACCCGGAAGTTGCCAATTTTCATTGGGAAATCAAAAGATTTACCATGGTTTTGGCCGCCTAGCTACTAGAAGAATGTTTAATGCAAACATATCTTGACTGTTTACTCCATTCACCTATAGTAATGATCCCATTCGGAATGGTTTTATGAGTTGGGCCATTTCACCCCCTCTTGGCATTTTGGGCTTTGTTCCCCTACTGAAACGTGAAAAGAATTATTACAGAAACCGATCACTCGGCAGCACTGCCACCAGTCGGTAGACTAGGTTCGTCCTTAATTTCAGAACATCAGGGTAACAAACGAATGACACTCCTGACAAACTGTTTACACACGTACTTTACGAAAAAACATTGAATTTGCACCACGCGTGATTACTAAAATTAAAGTGACCTTATATTACTATTACACAAAAAAACCCTTTGTAAATACACTATGAATTAAACAGATGAAATAAATAATAAACAGACTATTAACGTTATACATGATAGTGACAGGACAGTTGTAGGTCTAGTTAGACACCGACTTACATTACATTAATTACACTGAATTACAGCTTAAAGCATACTCCACTGCAATTCCGAGTTTGCTAAATAAAAGGTCCGAAAATCCATGCCTAGGACTAGCCACAACAGAGTGGTACGAGAGAAGTTTCCTGCCGATATCGGGTTGGATATTTTCAACGGCGTTCGCGGAGTTCACATGGTCGTCAAATCGGAAATTCCATCGCATTTCCTCAATTGGAGAGGAAACATCTTCTACACTCAGCGAAGTAAACTACCGAAATACATCAAAATACCTTATGAAATTTAGCCATAACTGTAAAATATGGATGCCATAAGAATACCTTATGACAATTGAACATTAGATTATGACCTAATTACATAAGATAAACTTATGAAAAGAGCAAAAAATCACAGAATGAAGCAGACTGGAATCGATCCATGAACGTCGAGATCACTGAGCTCGTGCCCAACCCACGCGGCTATCGGCGCTTGAGAATATCGTGTTGCTAAATGTGTATAAAAGCCAAACTGTGTCATAGACCGACCTTATGAAAATCGTTCTAGCCGTTATGAATCGTTTAAAGGCCATTTCATAAGTTAGACCTTATGATTATCTTAGGTTTATTTGCCTGAGTGTACTCTGGGAACAAAGACAAGTGTTTCATCTGCAACCAGACGGGGCCAGATGAATGCCTGCCCGAAGAAAAGACAACAACGTTCGGATGAGATCGTGCATAGTGCACAATCGGTCACCTATGTTGGAGTATTGAAAGAGGCGATATCAGCACAGAACGATGAGATGGCGGAGCCCCTGGAGAACACGGCTTCGAATCTGAGATGAACTAGCCTGGGGCTAAAAATCTCGTTAATACAGATAAAAAAAATACTTCGAATGCGGATAACATCTAGGCACGAGAAGAAAGTGTAGAAATGGGCGAACAGGAGATAGCATCGGGGCCCAAGTTTGAGAAAGTGCCAATGCGAATGTGGAGGTCCAATGGCAAATTGTACACACAATATGACGGGATTGCGGAGATAAGCATAGAAGACGAGACAGAAAAGGGCCCATATAGCCGAGGCGGTAAACGAACGGGTATTCAGCATGACCATGCTGAGGGTGACGGGTTCGATTCCCGATCGGTCCAGGATCTTTTCGTAAAGGAAATTTCCTTGACTTCCTTGGGCATAGAGTATCTTCGTGCCTGCCACACGATATACACATGCAAAATGGTCATTGGCAGAGGAAGCTCTCAGTTAATAACTGTGGAAGTGCTCATAGAACAAACCTCCCCCCGAAGCAAACCCCCCCCCCCTTCCCTGTCAGCCTACGACCAAAGTTCCCCCCGGAACGAGGAGGTAGGGATAGAAATTGCGGGGCAGAGGCTAGTGGATCACAGTGGGATCTGAATTACGCTGCATATCCAACCTTTAATTACTGGCGGAATATCAAGAGGTACTCATGGGCGAATCCCTGTCATAGAAATCCTTGCATGAACTTTCGAAAAAGCCCTGCAGGAATTCTCGGAAGACTCCCTGGAGGAACTTCTGGAGCAATCCCTGGAGAAATTTTGGAGGAATCCCTTGAGGAATTCCTGCAGCAATCTCTAGAGGAATCCCAGGAAGAGTTTTTGATGAAACCCAAGAAAAAATTTTAAAAACTCAGGACAGGTTTCTGAAGAAATCCCAGATGGAAGTATGTACTGAAGAAATCGCAGAAAGAATTCTTGGAGAAATCCTGAAGGGATCCTTAAAAGAGTTTGTAGAGGAGTCCTTGTAGCATTTACTGAAGGAATCCCTGAAGAATTTCTGGGAGTAAGGTCATAAGGAATCCCCGAAGCAATCCCAAGATGAATGTCTTAAGCAATCCCTAAACAATTTTAGGTGAAAGTGCTGGAATAATTCCTGAAGGAATTCCTGAAAGTATTCTAGTAGGAATTCCTGAAGAAATTCTAAGAAGAGTTTTTGAAGGAATTTTTAAAACATCTCTGGAGTTGTTCCTGAAAGAATCACAGAAGGATTTTTTAGAGAAATTCCTGAAGAAACATCATGAGGAATCCCGGAAGCAATCTTATTCTCAATTATTCTCAATGTACATAGTTCGAGAGATCTTAACTATAGTAAGGTCAATAACGGCGCCGGCCACGTCCTTACGGTCATCGAGGATGGGAGGGAATGTTAGTACCGTCTACCCCCGTTGGTTTGACCACATATAATCTGAACACTTTTAGTTTGATCCCCGCTGGTCTGCACATCGTTCAAACTAAAAATAGTTCAAACATCATTTTGGTCTTGAAACGGGATGAAACGGAATACAGAATCAAAACAAAACAGTGGAAACGGTTACCATCAGTGTGTTTTTCGATGCCAACAGGGTTACTAGAAGTTCAATTCAGTAGGCCATCCAAAATAAGCATACTTAAGTCAGTTAACCGAGCTAATTGAGTAGTAAATATCTATATTTTTAGTAACGTCAATAGATACAAACTGATTGAACCACTTTATGGACATTTTTGTAAGTATTTTGAAAATATTGTTTTATCCAAAAATGGATTATGTATTTTGAAATTTCTCAGCAAAAAAAACATCAAATCAAGATTTCTCGAGATTCCTCCTAGGGATAATTTTAAAAATTTGCCCAGAAGTGCAGTATGGATCCAGAATTCGAGCCCTGAACTTAGTTTTAATGGACATTTTTATTTCATAATTACCGTCTGTCGTTGCACCGTGAATTACCTGGCAGAGTTGGTCTAGCAAACTTTGGGAGATGTGGGTTCAATTGTACGACATTTCCCCGAAAACCATTTCCCCAAATGAAGCTTCCCTGAAAGTTTTTTCCCCGAAAAACGATTCCCCGAATGAACCGTTTCCCCGAATAGACTATTTCCCCTAAATATGTATTAAACTTTTATCAAAACTGTTTTCTGATAATTTTCCTGATGAAAACGATCTGGCTGAATCAGTCATTGGAACGAAAACGTAGGCTGGGCCAATGTGCCCGGTGGGGAGGGGTGGGGTCTGAGATGAAAAATAAGTCTATTTGGTTTATGGACAACGCTTTAGCTTGCTTCTGGCAAAAACTGCAAAACAGACCTAACAATCTGATGTTTAAATAAAAAGAAAATCGTGTTAAGTACTGTTCCTTTGAATTCCACTAAGCATTTGCATCCTTTGACAGATACGTATTTCTACCTCAACTGTAAGGTCGTCTTCAGTGTCTTGTACTTGACTCGACTCTGATGTTTCCCACCGTACACCGATTTAACGGTCTATTTATAAACTTGATAGTCGGCCAACTGACCATCCGTGGTGCAGGCATCGATTTTGTTCGAGTTTGACGTTTGCCCACTATCGCCACCTAGTTGATGGTTAGCTCACAGAGAAACAGACGTAACACTTAGAACAAACTTCATTAAAAAACATCGTCACGAAAACATTATCGCCCAATGCTAAATGTACTGTGCTTAGCCAGGCCGCCACTAGATGGCGGTAGTGAGCAAACGTCAAACAGTAGCAAAAACGATACCAGCGCTGCGAGTGGCCAATCGTCCTACTACTGAATATTTGAATTACCCGTTAAAAAGGTGATCAATGGGAAGCGATGAGAGTGTGACGTCTGTTTCTCTGTGGCTAGCTGTTCTTTTAGCATTGGGCGAATACGTTTTTGTGGTTATGATTTGAATCCAAAAATGTTCGAAGTGTAACCTCTGTTTGTCTGTGTTTATGGCATTATCAGCACCCTGGATTTTCCCTTAAGTCATTTTTTTAGACCAAATAATAATAGGGCTGTTTGAATGACGTTTGCTCTTCTTCTAAACAAAGGTCGTTTTTTTATTTATTCTGATAGAAAATGATAGGGCTTTCAACTCAACACACGCTCATCAGAGATTATCCCTTCTTCGATTCATAGGCTGTTCTTTCGAGTGTTGTTGAATATCCAATCGCTGAAAACGCCCCATATAATACCTCTGAAATGAGTCATCGAGGTTGAGGTAATCTGCTAAAGATTATTATCGGTATAAAAGATGCGGGCTAGCTGTAACACATTCGATACGGAAAATGTAAGGTATGATTGCTTTCAACAAAAGTCACAGCACCATTTGCATATGTATTTTTTGTAAATCGATGGATTATAGCCAAACTTTAATGAATTATCATTTGGAATCGCTTATGTTAAAAGAAGGGAGAATCTCTGGTGGAGTTTCCTACTATAACGTGCATAGGCACTAGAACAGTTTGACACCAAAGAACAAAACATCAATATAAAATATATCAGGTTATTTGGCCTTTTACATCTGATGATAAATTCTACATGTCAACTTGAAAGAACAGCCTATGTTTGAAAGAAGGGAAATTTATTATGAAAAGGTTATCAATCAGGTGAAGACACTAGGTCAATACTCATTCGGTCTACTGATCACCATTCAGCTTAATCCTCCTAAGATGTTACGCTAGACAACTAATATACCTATGGGCAATTACCAATATTTCCTACCTCAACATCTAGGTTCCACCCGTACACATATATCCAAATAGTTGACTCTCTTATTGCCCTGAAGTTTTCGTGCAATGTATTAGGACATCGGTGAGCTGAATGTATGTAAGATGAGATGATACATTCTTCACTTAATTATCATACCTCGAAATTAATAGGGTAATTTTCCAATTGTTGCACGGCTAAAAATTCGCCAATTGTTGCACACCTTATAAGAATAACATGGATTGTGCGACAATAGGCGAGTTTTTAGCCGTGCAACAATTGGAAAATTACCCTATTACAAAAGCCAAAGCTCTGCCCAAAATGATAAAAATTTGTGAACGAAAACTAATGTTTAGTTAACCCTATTGGGCTCATGATGACCCAGACAGGTTACGCTGAGCGTACGCAGCGTTGTGTGCTTCAGCTAATTCCCAAAGAAGGTTAAATGACAGATGGCATACACTTTTCGGGGAAACGGTACATTCGGGGAAACAATTTTCGGGGAAACTTCATTCGGGGAACTGGTTTTTGGTGAAATGTCGTTAAATCGTGGGTTCAAACTCCACCAGAGCTACGTGGATTGTTTCCACTCAACTTGTCCATTTTTCAGCGCTGGCTCAAAGACAAACGGCTTGAAGCTCCGGTTCAACAAAGCCTCAGAACTTCAAATGCACAAATATCAAGAAGTAAACTTTGAACAACAATGTAATTTTTACTTAGTGGGCTTCAAATCGTAAGTAGGGTCTTGTACCATTTGGGCAGATGTGCTTATTTTGGGCACTTGCCGCTATAACTAAGTCAATTTGAAACCGATTGATTTGATATTTTGTATTGAATTAGGCACGTACAGTATCTAACTCTGCACAAAAATTCAAATCAATCGGTTTAAAATCGACTTAGTTATAGTGGCAAGCAAGGGCGTAGCCAGCTTTCCGGTCAGGGAGGGGGGGGGGGGGCAAGATTTTCAAATTATTAAAGTCTACAAAATATTCAAAAGAAATAATTGTTGAAATCTTTTGAAACTTTTCTGAAGACTAACCTAGAACTTCCTGGTTTCTGTATGCATCCCTTTTGAATTACCTTCCAATATCATTCACACATTCATTCCAATATCCTCCACAAATTTTTGAAATAATTAAAAAAAAACATCACGAAATCCTGAAAAAGTTCTTGGAGACATCCCTGAAAGGATGCTTGAAGGATTTCTGAAATTTCCGAAGGAACTCCTGAATGACTTTTTGAAGAGAACTTGAGAAAAATTTCTGATGAAATCACATGATGAATTCCCGGAGAAATCCCTGGAAGACTTTCTGGATAAATCCCCGAAGAAAAACCTGGATGAATTCCTGTTGCAATTCCTACAGGAATGCCTGGAGGAAGCTCTGTAGAATCCCCGGAGGAATTCCCGGCAAAATTAACGGAGAAATCTCTGAAAGAATTTTTGAAAATATACCTGGAGGAATTCCTGTATAAATTAAGGGAGGAATACCTACTTGGAGAAATTTCTGAAGAGATCTCATGAGGAAATCCTAGAAGAAATCCTACATAAATTTCTGGAGGAATCCTTGAAGCAATTACTCGGAAAATCTCTAGCGAGAATCCTGGAGGAATGCCTGGAGAAACTTCTGAACAAATTCCTGCAGAAATTTCTTGGATGAATGCTGGAGAAAGGTTAATCATCATCCTGAAGGAATGCCTGGAGGAATTTCTAGAAGTATTCCTGTGGGAATTGCTTGAGGAATCTCTAAAGGAAATCTGAATGAATTTTTAGATAAATCTCCAGGGTTGTTCTGGAAGACTGCTATGTCTATTATTTTTCTATTCCCAAAAAATCCCTTAAGAAATCCTCGAAGGAATTCCTGAAAGAATGCCTGGGGGAATCTTTGAAGAAATTAGTGGAGAAATCCCTGGAGGAGTCTCTGGAGAAATTCCTGGATGAATACCTGGAGAAACCCCTGAAAGATTCCTGAAGGTATTCCTGAAGGTATTCCTGGAGAATTTCCTGGAATAATTTCTTAAGGTATTCCTAGAGGATTTTGTGGAAGAATCCTTGGAAGAATTTTTGGAGGATTTCCTGGAGAAATCTTCGAAGGATTTCCTGGAGGAATCCTTGGGAAAATCTCAGGAGAAATTCCTGAAGAAATACCTGGAGGAATCCCTAGAGGAATTGCTGACACAATTTCTGAAGGATGTTCAGGAGCAATTCATGGAGAAATATTTGAAGGAATACCTGAAAAAATCCTGGGGTAATTACTGGGGGAGTTTCTGGAGAAATTCCTTGATAAAATCCTGGAGGAATTCTTAGAGGCAGGGTACGAAAAACGGTTCACTTCGAAAAACAAACGCTTTGTCCTAAGCGGTGCATGTTGGTAACAAAGGCGCTCCGCAACAAACGCATGTCAGGCGGTGAGAGCAATAAAACAAACATCGCTTGCCGTGCGTGTGCTGATATTCCGGCTTTTCTGCTAAAATTTTCGACCCACATTATCGAATTCATAAGCATTTGGACGAAATAAGACTTTTGCAAACCTCAGAGTTGAGTTTCAGTTGCAAAACAATGCGAAAATCACGATGTGAATAGAACGAGACAAATATTCCTACCGTTTTTGTTATGAACAAACTCGGGAGCGATTTTGTCATTATCTGCTAACGAAAAAACAAAGCGTTGTTGCCGTGCCTTCTTTGTTGCCTATTTTTCGCTTGCGGTGGCATATTCTGCGTACACTGCTTAGAGGTATTCTTGTGGAAATTGCTGAAGGAATCCATGAGGTAATTCCTGGTGGAATCTCTAGAGGAGTTTTTGAAATAATTACTGTATGAACTTCTAGGGGAATTTCTTAGAAAAAAATTCTGAGGGTATTCCTGGAGAATTTCCTGAAATATTTTCTGAAGAAATCGAGGATTTCCTGGAAGAATCCCTGAGAAAATCCCTGAAAAAGTTCGTGAAGAAATCTCTAGAATACCTGAAGCAATTAATGAAGGAATCTCAGGAGAAATTCATGGAGAAATGCCAGGAGGAATCCCTGAAAAATTCCTGAGGATATTCTTGGAGAATTTCCTGGGAGAATTTCTGCAAATAATCCCCAGAGAAAATGTTGAAATAATTTTTGAAGGATGCCCAGCAGCAATTCCTGGATAAATTCCTAGAGAAATTTCTGGAGCAATTCCTGAAGAAATTCTTGCTCGAATTCCTCGAGAATTTCCCGGAGGAGTTTATGTAAACAATCCTGAATGAAATCTTGGAGGAATGCCTTGGGAATTGCAGGAGGAATCCTTGAAGGAATTCCTGGAGGAATTCTTATAACAATTAATGAATAAATTTCTGGGGGAATCTCTAGAGGAACCCTGGGAGAAATTTCTAAAAAAAATCTCCTGAGAAAATCTTGGAAGAAATTTCTGGAGGAATTTCTGAAGAAATCTTCAAAGGAATTTCTGAAGGAATACCTGGGGAATCATTGTAGGAATTCGTGGAGAAATCCCTAGAAAAATCCCTAAAGAAGTTCCTGCAGGCATTTTTAGCAGAATTCCTGGAGGAATCCCTGCAGCAATTCCTTGAGGAAGATCAAAAAAAAATTCTTGGTGGAATTCCTGGAAAAATTTCAAAAGGTATTTCTAGAGAAAATCCTGGAAGATGTTCTGAAGTAATCCCTGAAGAATTTTCTGGAGAAATTCCTGGATGTACTGGTGACAGAATTTATTAGGGAATTCCTTGATTAATTCCTGGAGGAATGCCTGCAGGAATTTCTGGAGGAATCCCAAAACGAATTCCTGAAGCAATTCCAGGAGTCCCTGAAGCAATTCCTGGAGGAACATCTGGTGGAATTCCTGGAGGAATCACTGAAAAAATCCTAGAGAAATTTCTGCAAGAATCCAATGAGGAAGCTCTGAAAGAATGCCTGGAAAATTTCTCGAAAGAAAGCCTAGGAGAATTCCTAGGATGATTCTCTGAAATAATTCCTGGAGAAATCTACAGAGGAGTTTATGTACGAGTCTCTGGAAAAAATCCTTGAAGAAATCCTCTAAAAAATACTGGATAAATTTCTGTAGGAACTCCAGGTGGAATTCTAGGAATAATCCCGGAAGCAATTTCTGGAGGCATCTCTGGAGGAATGCATGGAGGAATTCATGAAGGATTTCATCGAGGAAACCTTGTAGGATTTCTTGGAGGAATCTCTGAAAAAATGTAGGAATTCCTAGAAGAATGCCTGTAGGAATTTCTGAAGGAATCTCCATCGGAACTCCTGGAGAAACCTCTAGAGTAATTCCTGGTAGAATTTCTGGAGGAATTTTTAGAGAACTCCCTGCAGGAACTCCCAGAGGAAGCCCTGGAAAAATTCCCAGAGGAATTCCTGAAAAAACATCGTGGATATTTTTTTAAAGAATTCGTAGAAGAATACCAGGAATAATTCCTGATGAAATCGCAGATGGAATTTTTGGATGAATCCTTAGAAGAGTTTCTGGAGAAACACCAGAAGGAACCCCGGAAGCAATTTCAAAAGGAATTGGTAAGGGAATTTCTAAACAGTAACAGTACCTAATTAATTCCTGGAGGTAATCCTTAAGGTCTGAGGTCACGCTTCTCACGAGAGAGAGGATTTCATGGGTTTTTGGTATATTCTGCGTAATTTGTCGAATATGAGGTCGAATATCGCAATTTCCTCATGTGCAATTATTCTTCAGGTATCCCAGAGTCTTCTGTAAAAATTTCATGATTTTAGGATATCCCAAATTTGAATACCGTGGTCAAGAGCGATCAAATCTACAGACAAAAAGTAGATGGTTGTGCACTTTACTTGCAAATTTGATACACAAAAAAGTCATGTATCCTCAAAAGCCCATGTGCAAATACTATTATAAGTTCATAGATGCTGTAAACGTAAAAAAAAGTACATGTTACAGCATAAAACTTTGTAAACCGTGCTTTTTTAGAAAATGTAATTTTGGTAAAATCATTCAAATTTACTCAAATTTGAGAGGAGCCAATCTCCCATTTTCTCTCATCCAGAGAAAGAGCAAGAGCATAGCGGGTAGCGCAAGGATTCAGGGTTACCAAAAATGTCTTGTGGTGGTAGGATACATTACCAACTAATTGAAATTATGTCACATACTGAAAACGCTTTTGTTTATAGTATAAAAATGGTTCATATCACAAGTGCAAGTAGCAGTGAAATAATATGAAAATATAGCAAAAGACGTATGCACACATTTATCATTTTATTTCAATCATTCACCCTGTGAGGAAATTAGAAGAGTCAAGGCATTGTTGGCAACCCTACGCGGTTTACTTTCGCTCTCCATCGTTGGCTCTGTATTTACGACTGCGGTGCGTTTAGTTGTTCACCTCTAAGGTGCTCGAATCCAAACAGATAAAATATTTTTTTTTCATTTATTATCAAATTTGTAACAAAAAACTTTAACCGTTTTTCAATTTTTCTTTTTTATTCCTGTTTTGCTTATAAACCAAATGAAAAACAATAACTTCAATGCAATGGTAGAAACAGCAGAGCGAAAAAAAAAACGATTATGAACACAATCATTTATATCAAATTCATTGTTGGATAATTTTAAACTTATAGATATTCTCAAAAGTTGAGTATTTCTGGGAAACAAGTATCATTTGATAGTGCATGGTTACTCTGCTAAAATATTGATGAGATGTTTTATATCTTCTTCTTCTTCTTTTTTGAGTATTGTTCTTCTTCTTTTTTGAGTATTGTTCTCACTAAGACGAAGCCTGCTGCTCAGCCTGCTGTTCTGTGAATCAAGGCACGTGTTCCCACGTTTGATTTTTGTGCTATGCCATTGAAAAGAGTTAATTTTCTGTAAATGCGGCACTACTCAAACGTCATTTTAGTGGGCTTTTGCATCCATGAGCTCTTCCATAGTTATAAATTTTGACTTTTCTCTTCCAATAACCATTCTGTACTTTTATATCGTGTTGTAGGTCCGACGATAACACTAATCACATGAAAGTAGAGGCAATTCCCATTATAAATAGTTTATGAATCGTTAGGAGATCATACCCGCCATTTTCGACATTTAGAATTACTAGGAATTCCATGTCCAAATCTGGGTGCGCTTTGGTAATTTGAGGATTTTCGAATAGTATAAATTATTATTCTTCATTCTTAGGAATATAAGGAACTTTTATGCCCATGAGAAAGAATTTTTCAATTGATATTTTCTTACTGAAAAATAAAAATACAAATCTCCATTATTTTATGGAAAATTCGCTTAAATTTAAGCAGATTGGCCAATATAATCACCAATATCTCGAATCCCACTAATTTGATTCAAAAATTATGTTCAGATGATTGAAACATATTGTATTCAGCTTTCTATTTATGGAAAAGGATTGAAAATTGGTTGATCGCAACGATAGATATTTATATATTAGTAAATTTCATATTTTTGAAAACTGTAGAGCTCGATTTTCAGGAAAAACTTAAAAACTGTTCTACTTAAATTTTTTTGCTGCACGATCTTGATATCAGCACATAGTTATGCATCAAAAATTTTGGTCGTTGATAGAAGCTCACGACTTTCGATTTATTTTGTAAGCTAGTGTTATTTGTACACATCTCGGTCCGCTAGAGAAGTTCAAGGATTTTTGAAGAATCTGTGTAAAATTCTTGACTTTTGGAATTTCTTGTTCATACCTGGATCCTCTAAGGGACCGTCCATAAATCACGTAGCAATTTTGGGATAGAATGGAGTTCCTCAAATTGCTACGCACCATGTAATAGGTATGGGAAAAGCTACGTCATTTGTGAATGCTCTATAAGTTTATTTGAATATTTTAAAAATGTAGAATTTCTTATTCTACATTCGTAAAAATATTAGGAATTATTTGTCCGCAAAGATAGTTTGAGTATTTTTGAAGAATCTATAAAAAATTAACGACTTTGAGAAATATTTAGATTTTTTTTTTGTTCTTATCTTGGTTCGCTAAAGTAATTCGAGGATTTCCAAAAAAACTATGTAAACTTAATCAATTTTAGGATTACTTGAAATTCTCGACCATATTTTATCTATAAGGTAGTTCAAGGATTTTTGAAGAAACTACGCGAACCTTATATAATTTTTTGTCCATATCTTTAATTCTTTGTCCATACATTGGTCCACTAAAGGATTTCAAGGATTTTTGAAGAATCTATGTATAATTCTTGACTATTGGATATATACTTAGAATTCCTCCCGGAATTCCTTCTCTGATTTTTACAGGATTTTCTTCAGAAATTCCTCCTGGAATTCCACCAGGAAATCCTCCTGGGATTTCTAAAGGAATTCCAACTGGGATACCTCTACGAATTCCTCCTAAGATTCCTCCAGGAAATCTTTTTTTTTTTTAATCTAGTTAATTTATTGAAGGCAATAACTACTTAATTTTAGTGATTAGTTCTGAATAGAGGCCAATGTACTCTAAATTAGGGCAACTCGAGGTTGGGAGGTCACATTTTTCAAGGATGGGTAAGGTGATGATTGGGTAACGAGTTTCTCTGGAAATCATCCGGGAGTACTGCGCTTGTGTGCTCGGCGTCTGCTGGTGTTGGAATCAACTGTTGCGTGGGTTGTTCTTCCGGATGGCCAGGATTTAGTTCAGCAAATCCTCCTGGTATGCAGGAACTCTTCCTATGATTATTACATGTTATTCTTCGGGTATTCCATCAATAATTCTTTCTGGGATTTCTCCAGGAATTTCTCCAAGGAATCATCTGGGAATTCTTCCAATAATATCTCCAGGAACTCCTCCTAGGAATCTCACAGAATCTCATTTTTCTTGAGATTTCTTTAGCAATTCACCTGGGATTCCTCCAGGAATTTATCCTAGGATTCCTCCAGGAAATTTTTCTAGGATTCCTCCAGGAATTAGGATTTCTCCAGAAATGTTCACTAGGATTCCCCCAGGAAATCCTCCCGGGATTCCTTCAGGAATTCCTATTCGGATTTCTTAAGAAATTTCTTCTGGGATTCCTTTTCGAAGGCTTCATGAGCTTCCTATGGGAACTCCTCCAGGAACTTCTTTAGGAATTCCTCCTGAGGACTCTCCAAAAATGTCTTCAAGAATTTCTCCTGGAATTCCTCCAGACCATTCCTCTTGGGAATCCTCCAGGAATATTTTCGGAAATCCTTCAAGAATTCCAACACAAATGTCCCCTCCAGGAATTCCTCCTAGGTTTCCTCCGGGAAATGCTCCTGGGATTACTCCAGGAACTCTCCCTAGTAATAATACGGGAATTTCTTCTTGGATTCTCCACAAATTGCTCTTTGAATTCCTCTAGGAATTCTGAAAGGATTCCTCCAGGAATTAATAGGTACAGGAATTGCTCCACAGATTCTTACAGGAGTTTCTTCTGGGATTCCTTCTGCAATTCCTGCTGGAATTTCTCTAGGCATTTATCTTAGGATTCCGCTTGGAAATCCTCTAGGAATTCATGCTAGGATTCCACCTAGAATTCTTTCATGGATTACTCCAGAAATACTTCCTGGTATTCTTTTAGGGGTTCTCCCAGGAATTCTTCCTGACATTCCTCCAGGAATTGCTCTTGGCATTCCTCTAGAAATTCCTCCTGGGATTCTTCCAGGAATTCTTTCTGGGATTCTTCTAAGAATTCTTGCGAGGATTCCTCCAGGAATTCCTCTTGTAATTCCTCATGGGATTCTTCCAGGAGTTCCTCCTGGGATTCATTCGTGAATTCTTCCTTGAGTTCCTCCATGAAATCTTCCTTGGATTCCTCCTGGAAATCCTCCAAGGATTCCTCCAGAACTTTCTCCCAGGACTCCTTCAGGAAATCCTCCTCGGGATTCCTAGAGGAACTCTTCTTAGGATTATTGCATGGTTTTCTTTTGGTATTCCTCCAATGATCCTTCCTGGGATTTTTCCAGGATTTTCTCTTCGGATTCCTTCAGAAATTACTCTTGGAATTTCATCAAGAATATCACCAGGAACTCCTTCTAGGATACTCATAGGTTTTTTTTACTGAGATTTCACCGACAATTTCTCCTGGGATTTCCTCCTGGGATTTCTCCAAGAATTCCTTTTGGAATTTCTCCAGAAAATTCTCCTAGGATTCCCCCAGGAAATCCTCCTGGGATTCTTTCAGGAATTCCTCTTCGGATTTCTCCTGGGATTCCTTTTAGAAGTCTTCCTGAGCTTCCCATGGGCATTCCTTCTGGTATTTCTCCAGGAATTCCTTCTGAGGTTTCTCCAAAAATGCCTTCAAGAATTTTTACAGGCATTTCTCCTGGGATTCATCCAAGCCATTCCTCTTGGGAATCCTCCAACAATATCTTCGGAAATCCTTCAGGAATTTCACAAAAATATCACCTAAAAATCCTCCTCTGGGATTCATTCGTGAAATGTTTCTGTGGATCCTCCAGGAATTCTTCCTAGTATCCATACAGGAATTTATTCTTGGATTGGGGGGGTTTGCTTCGGCAAACCTGAGCGTCTGTTCTCCAGGAGGAGCGGCTCACAACAGCGTCTGATCCCCATGTTAGGGGCGGCTGATCTACGTCCGAGTGCCAGGGAAGGACTCTAAGCTCAACTGTGCACTATGGTCCTCCGGAAAGTAGGGGGTTGGTGTCAGGCCCTACGAGCCAGCCGTAAAAAACCATTGTAACGGAAAATCAGCAACAGAATAATACGAACCGAGACCAACGGCAACGACCCCAGCGAACAAAAAGGACTTGCGATTGGAAACTCGGTACGTGGAACTGCCGATCTCTCAACTTCATTGGGAGCACCCGCATACTCTCCGATCTACTGAAGGACCGCGGGTTCGGCATCGTAGCGCTGCAGGAGGTGTGTTGGACAGGATCCATGGTGCGAACGTTTAGAGGTAATCATACCATCTACCAGAGCTGCGGCAACACACGCGAGCTGGGAACAGCTTTCATCGTGATGGGTGATATGCAGAGGCGCGTGATCGGTTGGTGGCCGATCGACGAAAGAATGTGCAGGTTGAGGATCAAGGGCCGATTCTTCAACTTCAGCATAATAAACGTGCACAGCCCACACACCGGAAGTACTGATGATGACAAGGACGCATTTTACGCGCAGCTCGAACGCGAGTACGACCGCTGCCCAAGCCACGACGTCAAGATCATCATAGGAGATTTGAACGCTCAGGTAGGCCAGGAGGAGGAATTCAGACCGACGATTGGTAAGTTCAGCGCCCACCAGCAAACGAACGAAAACGGCCTACGACTCATTGATTTCGCCGCCTCCAAAAATATGGCCATACGTAGCACCTTTTTCCAACACAGCCTCCCTTATCGTTACACCTGGAGATCACCACAGCAGACGGAATCTCAAATCGACCACGTTCTGATTGACGGACGGCACTTCTCCGACATTATCGACGTCAGGACCTACCGTGGCGCCAACATCGACTCCGACCACTATCTGGTGATGGTCAAACTGCGCCCAAAACTCTCCGTCATCAACAATGTACGGTACCGGCGACCGCCACGGTACAACCTAGAGCGACTGAAGCAACCGGATGTCGCCTCAGCATACGCGCAGAATCTCGAAGCCGCGTTGCCAGACGAGGGCGAGCTCGATGAGGCCCCTCTAGAGGACTGCTGGAGTACAGTGAAAGCAGCCATCAACGACGCAGCCGAGAGCACCATCGGGTACGTGGAACGGAATCGACGGAACGAATGGTTCGACGAAGAGTGCAGAACGGTTTTGGAGGAGAAGAACGCAGCGAGGGCGGTAATGCTGCAGCAAGGGACTCGACAGAACGTGGAACGTTACAAACAGAAGCGGAAACAGCAGACCCGCCTCCTTCGGGAGAAAAAGCGCCGCCTGGAAGAAGCGGAGTGTGAAGAAATGGAACTGCTGTGCCGTTCCCAAGAAACACGGAAGTTCTATCAGAAGCTCAACGCATCCCGCAACGGCTTCGTGCCGCGAGCCGAAATATGCAGGGATAAAGACGGAGGCCTCTTGACGGACGGACGTGAGGTGATCGAAAGGTGGAAGCAGCACTTCGATCAGCACCTGAACGGCGTGGAGAACGTAGGCACGGGAGCCCACGGCAACGGAAGGAACGACGAAGCCAGTGCAGCGGAGGACGGAAATGAACCAACTCCCACGCTGAGGGAAGTTAAGGATGCCATTCACCAGCTCAAAACCAACAAAGCAGCTGGTAAGGATGGTATCGCAGCTGAACTCATCAAGATGGGCCCAGAAAAGTTGGCCACCTGTCTGCATCGGCTAATAGTCAGGATCTGGGAAACCGAACAGCTACCGGAGGAGTGGAAGGAAGGGGTAATCTGCCCCATTCACAAGAAAGGCGACCATTTGGAATGTGAGAACTTCAGGGCGATCACTATTTTGAATGCTGCCTACAAAGTGCTATCCCAGATCATCTTCCGTCGTCTGTCACCTAAAACAAATGAGTTCGTGGGAAGTTATCAAGCCGGCTTCATCGACGGCCGGTCGACAACGGACCAGATCTTTACCGTACGGCAAATCCTCCAGAAATGCCGTGAATACCAGGTCCCAACGCACCACCTGTTCATCGACTTCAAAGCGGCATACGATAGTATCGACCGCGCAGAGCTATGGAGAATCATGGACGAAAACGGCTTTCCTGGGAAGCTGACTAGACTGATTAAAGCAACGATGGACGGTGTGCAAAACTGCGTAAGAGTTTCGGGTGAACTATCCAGTTCATTCGTATCTCGCCGGGGACTGCGACAAGGTGACGGACTCTCATGTCTACTCTTCAACATCGCGCTGGAAGGTGTGATGCGACGAGCCGGGCTCAACAGCCGGGGAACGATTTTCACAAAATCCGGTCAATTTGTGTGCTTTGCGGACGACATGGACATTATCGCTAGAACATTTGGAACGGTGGCAGAACTGTACACCCGCCTGAAACGCGAAGCAGCAAAGGTCGGACTGGTGGTGAATGCCTCAAAAACAAAGTACATGCTGGTAGGCGGAACCGAACACGACCGGATCCGTCTGGGTAGTAATGTTACGATAGACGGGGATACTTTCGAGGTGGTGGAGGAATTCGTCTACCTCGGATCCTTACTGACGGCTGACAACAACGTGAGCCGAGAAATTCGGAGGCGCATCATCAGCGGAAGTCGGGCCTACTACGGGCTCCAGAAGAAACTGCGGTCGAAAAAGATTCACCCACGCACCAAATGCACCATGTACAAAACGCTAATAAGACCGGTGATCCTCTACGGGCACGAGACATGGACCATGCTCGAGGAGGACCTACAAGCACTCGGAGTTTTCGAGCGACGCGTGCTAAGAACGATCTTCGGCGGTGTGCAGGAGAACGGTGTGTGGCGAAGAAGGATGAACCACGAGCTCGCTGCACTTTACGGCGAACCCAGCATCCAGAAGGTGGCCAAAGCCGGAAGGATACGGTGGGCAGGGCATGTTGCAAGAATGCCGGACAACAACCCAGCAAAGCTGGTGTTTGCAACGGATCCGGTTGGCACAAGAAGGCGTGGAGCGCAGAGAGCACGATGGGCGGACCAGGTGGAGCGTGACTTGGCGAGCATTGGGCGCGACCGAGGATGGAGAGCGGCAGCCACAAACCGAGTATTGTGGCGTACTATTGTTGATTATGTCTTGTCTTAATGATGTTGAACAAATAAATGTATGTATGTATTCTTGGATTCCTTCAGCCATTTTCCCAGTGATTGATCCAGCAATTCCTGCAGTAATTATTCTTTGGATTCCTTTAGGAATTTTCTAAGCCTTCCTCCACGAACTTCTACAGGAATTGCTCCAAGAATTCTTACATGAGTTTCTTCTGGGGTTTCTTCTGCAATTCGCCCTAGAATTCCTCCTAGGATTCCTAGGATTCATCCTAGGATTCCACTTGGAAATCCTCTAGGAATTCAGCTAGGATTCGACTTGGAATTCCTTCATAGATTGCTCCAAAAATACCTCCCAGTATTCCATCAGGAATTCCTTCAGAGGATCGTCCTGGAATTTCTCTTGACATTCCTCCAGGAATCCTTCTGGGAGTACCTCGTGGGATTGTTCCAGGCATTCCCGCTGGGATTCTTCCAGAAATTCCAGGTATTTCTATTGACATGCCTCCAGGTATTCCTCTTGGCATTCCTCCTGGGTTTCATCTGTGAATCCCTCTTTGGATTCCTCCAGCATATCCTCCTAGGATTCCTCCAGGAAGTCCTCCTAAGATTCTTCCATGAAACCCTGCAGGGTTTTCTAGAAATTTCTCCTAGGATTCCTCTAAATTTGGTCGCGGGGCTTCCTATAGGAATTTCTCCTATTATTTCTCTAGGAATTCCTCCTCAGGCTTCTTTAGGTATTCCTCCAAAGTTTTCTCCAGGAATTTCTTTTGCGAATTCTCTAAGCATAACGCAAATTCTTCAGGAATTCTTCCAGAAATTTCACCTGTGACTCCTGTAATCTTTCTGGAATTCCTCCTGGAACTCTTCCTTGAATTATAACTGAAATTTATTCTGGGATTTCCGAATCAATTTTTTCAGGGATTTGTTCAGCAATTCCTTCAAAAAATTCTTTTTGGGTTCCACTAGGAATTCCTCCAGTAGCTATTCTTAGGAGAAATCTCAGTAGGAATTCCTGGAGGAAGCTCAAGAGGAATTCCTGAAGGAATCCCAAGAGGAATTTTAGGAGGACTTAAAAATTGGAAGAAATGCCTGGTGGAATCCAAGGAAAAATTCCTAGAAGAATTCTAGAATGATTTTCTGGAAGAATCTTACGAAGAATTTCTGGAAGATCACCAGAAGGCATTCCTGGAGGAACCCCAAGGAAAATCCCTGCAGGAACTCCAGGATGAATTCCTGGAGATATCCCGGGGGGAATTTCTGCAAGAATCCAAGAAGTAATTCCTGGAAAAATCCCAGAAGGAACTCCTGGAGCAATCGCAAGAAAAAAATCATAAAAAAATCCCAGGAAAAATGCATGGAAGAATCCTATGTAGAATTTCTGAGAGAATCCCAGGAGAAATTTCTGGATGAGTCCTTGAAGAAAATCCTGTAGGAATCCGAGGAATAATTCCTAGAGGAATCCCGGGAGGAAACCCTGGAGGAATCCCAGAAGAAATTCGTGGAGGAATTTCTCAATGAACCACGGATGAAACTGTTGTGGGAATCCGAGGAGGAATACCTCGAAACATCCCGGACAGAATTCCTTGAGAATGCTCAGGAGGAATTCCTTGAGAAATTCCAAGAGGAATTCCTGGAGGAACCCCAAGATAAATTCCTGGAGAATCCCCAAGAGAAATTCCTGCAGCAGAAACCCCGGGAGGAATTCCTCGAAGATTACAACTAGAAATTCATGGAAAAACCCTGGAAGGAATTCCTGGAGAATTTGTTGAAGGAATTCCTGGAGGAATCCTAGAAGGAATTTCTGAAAGAATTCTAGTAGAAACCTCCAGTGGAATTTCCACATGAATGCCTGAGAAAATCCCGGGAAGAATTCCTGGTTGTATCGTGGGAGGAATCGAAGGAGTAATTCCTGAAGGGATCCCAGGAAAAATCTTGCGGAAATCCCAGGAGGAATTCCTGGAGCAATCCCAGGAAGAACACATGGAGGAATTTTATGAGGGATTTATCAAGAAAATCCTGGGAGAAATTCCTGGAAGAATCCCAGGCGAAATCTCTCGCGAAATCTCGAGAGAATTTACTTGAGAAATCTCAGGAGTTTCGCCGGGAATCCCTGAAAGAGTTTATACTCCCAGGATTTTCTCGATAAGTTTCTCTGGGAATTCCTGTAGTTTTGCCGGGATTTCTACTAGGATTTCCTCCAATAATTCCTCTAGAAGTTCCTCCGAGAATTCCACAAGAAGTTCCTCCAGAAATTCTTCCAGGAATTTCTCTAGAAGTTCTCCCGGGAATTCTTCTAGGAGTGTCTCCGGGAATTCTTCTTGGTGGTCAACCAGCAATTTCTCTAGACGTTCCTCAAAAAAAATCCTTAAGAAATATCTCCTGGAATTCCTCTAGGAGTATCTCTCCCGGGAATTCCTCTACAAATTCCTCCAGATTTTTTTTCTAAGAGTTCCTCCTGAAATTCTTCTAGGAGTTCCTACGGAATTTTTTCTTTTAGTTCGTTCGAGAATTCCACGAGTGGATCCTTCGGGAATCCTCTTGAAGTTCCTTCAGAAACTCATCTTGAAATTCCTTCAGAAATTCCTCTATGAGTAACTTCAGGAATTTCTCCAGGAGTTTCTCCTGGAATACCTTTCAGAAGTCTCTCTGGGAATTCTTCTAGGACTTCCAAGAATTTCACTAAGAGTCCCCCTGGGAGTTTCATTGGGGGTTCCTCTAGGAGGTTCTCCCAGAATTTCTATAAGACTTTCTCCTTGTTCCTCAAGGAGTTTCTTCAGCAATTTCTCTACAGGTGTTTCAAAAACTATTCTATGAGTTTCTTTTTATAGTTCCTGCGGGAATTCCTCTATGCTGTCCTTCGAGACTTCTTCTAGGAGTTACAATTTATTTTTTTTCTTGGAGTTCCTCCGGAAATTGCTCTACGTAGAATTAGCGATACCAGTAGAATTCGTCCAAAATTACCTCCGAAAATTCCTATGGAAGTTCCTTCGGGAATTTCTCAAGGGATTCCCACCGCAAATTCTTCTAATTGTTTCCTTCAGTAATTTCTCTTACAATTTCTTCGGAAATTCCTCTGAGAGTTGCTCCAGGGGTTCCTCCAAAAATACCTCTTGGAGTTCCCTTCAGAATTTATCTAGGTGGTCTTCTGGGAATTCCTCTCTAGGAGTTTCATAGGATTTTTTTCTTAAATTCTCACCGGGAATTCCTCTGGGAGTTCCTTCGGGTATTATTACTTGAATTTCTCAGAGTGTCGTAAGCAATTTTCTTCAAATGTCATTTCCTCTTGAAGTTCCTCTAAACATCCTGCAAGAAATTCCGTCGGGAATTTTTATAGGAGTACCTTCAGAAATTTCTCCATGAGTTCCTCCTAGAGTTCCTCTTGAAATTTTTCTTGGAGTTCCTCTGAGAATTCCTTTAGGCTGCCCTCCAGGTTTTTCTTTAGGAGTTCTAATTGATTTTTTGTATGTTTCTCCGGGAATTAAACTAAAGTTTCTCTAAGAAATCCTGTCGGAGTATTTTCAAGGATTTTTCAAAAGTTCCTCCGAAATTGCTCTACCAGTTCTCAAGGAATTTCTTTCTAGCAGATCCTCTGGTGATTCTTCGGGGAGATACCCCGAGAATTTCTGCAGGCGATCCTGATATTCCTCTAGAAGTTTCAATGGAATCTTTTTCTTGGAGATTCTCCATAAATTCCTCGAGTGATTCTTCCGGAGTTTCCCCGGGAGTTGCTCTGGGAGTTTCATTTCTCTTAGAGAAATGGCTGAAAAAACTCCATGAGGAATTTAAGGTGAAACCCCTGGAAGAATTCCGGGAGGAACTCCCAGAGAAATTCCCGGAGGAAGTCCTAGAGGAGTTTTTGAAGGAACTCCTAAAAGAAACCCCGAAGAGAATTTTAGAAAAAAAAAATCTCTTGGAACTCCTGAAGGAATGCACCTAAAGAATTTACCAAAGGATCTCCAAGAGGCATACCTGGAAGAACTCCTATAAAAAATCCCACTGGAACTCATCGAAGAGAAGTTCTTCCGGGATTTCAACTTAGGATTCCACTTGGAAATCCTCTAGGAATTCATGCTAGGATTCCACCTAAAATTCCTTCATTGATTTCTCCAGAAATACTTCCTGGCATTCCTCCTGACATTCCTCCAGGAATTCCTCTTGGCATTCCTCTAGGAATCTCCTGGGATTCTTTCTGGAATTCTTTCTGGGATTCTTCCAGGAATTCCTCCGACGATTCCTCCAGGAATTGCTCTTGGAATTCCTCATGGGATTCTTTCGTGAATTCCTCCTCGGATTCCTCGGATTCTTCCTTGGATCCTCCTTGGATTCCTCCAGAAATTCCTCCTAGGACTCCTCCAGGAAATCCTCCTTGGGATTCCTATAGGAACTCTTCCTAGGATTATAAAATAGCTTCCTTCTGGTATTCCACCAATAATTCTTCCTGGGATTTTTCCAGGAATTTCTCTTCGAATTTCTTCAGATATTACTCTAAGGAATCCTCTAGGAATTCCTTCAAGAATATCTTCAGGAATTCCGTCTAGGATACTCACAGGTTTTTTTTCTGAGATTTTACCAGCAATTCTTCCTGGGATTTCTCCAAGAATTCCTCTTAGAGTTTCTCCAGAAAATTCTCCGATGATTCCCCCAGGAAATCCTCCTGGGATTCCTTTTGGAATTCATCTTCGGATTTCTCCTGGGATTCCTTTTCGTAGTCTTCCTGAGCTTCCTTTGGGAATTCCTCCTGGTATTTCTCTAGGAATTCCTCCTGAGGTTTCTGGAGCAAATCTCAATAGGAATTCCTGAAGGAATCCCAAGAGGAATTTTAGGAGGTATAAAAAAATTAGGAGAAATATCTGGTGGAATCGAAGGAAAAATTCCTAGAAGAATTCTAGAACGATTTTCTGGAAGAATCTTATGAGGAATTTCTAGAAGATCACCAGAAGGAATTTCTGGAGGAACCCCAAGGGAAATTTCTGCAGGAACTCCAGGATAAATTCCTGGAGATACCCCGGATTGAATTTCTGCAAGAATCCAAGGAGTAATTCCTAAAAAAAACCTAGAAGGAACTCCTGGAGGAATCCCAGAAAAAACTCTTGGAAAAATCCCAAGAAAAATGCTTGGAAGAATCCTAGGTAGAATTTCTGAGAAAATCCCAGAAGGAATTTCTGGATGAGTCCTTGAAGGAAATCCTGTAGGAATCCGAGGAAGAATTCCTAGAGGAATCCCTGGAGAAAACCCTGGAGGAATCTCAGAAGAAATTCGTGGAGGAATTTCAGGAGGAATTTCTCAAGGAATCACGGTTAAAACTGTTGTGGGAATCCCAGGAGGAATTCCTCGAAACATCCCGGAAAGTATTCCTTGAGAATGCTTAGGAGAAATTCCTTGAGAAATTCCAAGACGAATTCCTAGAGGAATCCCAAGATGAATTCCTGGAGGAATCCCAAGGAAAATCCCTGCAGGAAATCCAGGAGGAATTCCAGTAGAAACCCCGGGAGGAATTCCTCGAAGATTGCAAGAAGAAATTCATGGAAAAACCCTGGAAGGAATTCCTGGGAAATTTGTTGAAGGAATTCCTGAAAGTATATCGTGGGAGGAATCCAAGGAGAAATTCCTGGAGGGATCCCAGGAGGAATTCATGGATGAATTTTAGGAGGAATTTATCAAAAATAAAAATCCTGAGAGAAATTCCTAGAAGAATCCCAGGCAAAATTTCTCGAGAAATTATGGGAGGAATTCCTAGAGAAATTCTAGGAAGCATTCTTGGATTAATCCCAAGAGGAATTCCTGGAAGAATTCCATACAGACTTCCTGAGGAATCCCAAAATGAATTTGTGGAGGAATTCTGGAAAAATCCAAGAAGCAATTCCTGGAGGAATCGCAGGTAGTATTCCCGGAGAAATCGCAATAAGAATTTCCGAAGAACTCAAGGATCCTCCTAGGATTCTTACTGGGATTCCTCCAGGAATTCCTCTTGGAATTTCTAAAGTGATTGTTTCAAGGATTCCTCCAGGAATTCTTTCACGAATTTCTCCTGGGATTCCTCCATGAATTAATTATTGAATTCTTACTGGAATTTTGTCTTAGATTCCTTTAGGACTTCAGGGATTCTTATTGCGATTCCTCCAGGAATTGCTTCTCGGATTCTTCCAGAAATTCCTCCTGGGATTCTTCCAGAAATTCCTCCTGGGATTCTTCCAGAAATTCCTCCTGAGATTCCTTTATGAAGTTCTTTTGAAATTGCTGCGGAGATTCTTTCTGATTTCCTTCCAGGAACTTCTTCTGGAACTCTTTCAGGAATCCCTCCTTGGAGTCTTCCTAGCATTCGTCCTGCGATTCCTTCAGGAAATCCTGCGGGTCATCTTTGCGAAATTCCTCCTAGAACTCGACGTTCCTTCTGGGATATTGGGTTTCTCATCAATGTTTAGACTACTGTGATAGTTTTAGAATCCACTGAATCATCATTTCCCAGCGAAATTTCACACTAATCAAACATATTTTGTTTACCTGTTGTGCATCTGACGCCCCTGTTATGGACTCAACCGAACTTGTGTACGCCAGCCGCTGCGAAGTCGTGTGCGAAATTCGACTGTGATGATAATGAATTTCGGTCGAGTCTAAATGGGTGCAAATGTCGCAATACCTTCAAGACTTACTCCTGGGATTCCCCCAGGAGTTCCTTCCTGGATTCTTCCAGTATTTCTGCCTTCGATTCTACAAGCATTTCTCCAAGAATTTCTCCACAAATTGAGATTCTTCCAGGAATTTCTCTCAGGATTTTTTTTTGATAAATTCCTCATAAAATTCCTCCCGGGGTTTCTACTGGAATTCCTCCTGGATTTCCTGCAGGCGTTTCTATTGGGGTTCCTCCAGGAATTCATCTTGGGATTCCTCTATAGAAATTCCTCTTGGAATTTCTCAAGGAATTTCTCCTAAGCATTCTCAAGGAATACTTTCCGGGATGTTTCGAGGAATTCCTTCTGGGATTCCCACAACAGTTGTATCCGTGATTCCTTGAGAAATTCCTCCACGAATTTCTTCTGAGATTTCTCCAGGGTTTCCTCCCGGGATTCCTCTAGGAATTCTTCCTCGGATTCCTACAGGATTTCCTTCAAGGACTCATCCAGAAATTCCTCCTGGGATTTTCTCAGAAATTCTACCTAGGATTCTTCCAAGCATTTTTCTTGGGATTTTTCCAGGAGTTCCTTCTAGGTTTTTTCAGAAATTACTTCTTGGATTCTTGCAGAAATTCCTCCCAAGATATCTCCAGGAATTCATCCTGGAGTTCCTGAAGGAATTTCCCTTGGGGTTCCTCTAGAAATTCCTTCTGGTGATCTTCCAGAAATTCCTCGTAAGATTCTTCCAGAAAATCGTTCTAGAATTCTTCTAGGAATTTTTCCTTGGATTCCACCAGATATTTCTCCCAATTTTTCTATTCCTCCTTAAATTCCTCTTGGGATTCCTTCAGAAATTCCTAATGAGTTTCCACCAGAAATTCCTACTGAGATCCCTCCAGGAATTCCTCTTGAGATTTCTCCAGGAAATCCTACTGAGATTTCTCCAGGAAATCCTACTGAGATTTCTCCAGCAAATCCTTCTGAGATTTCTCATAAGCATTGCTTCTGGAGGAATTCTTAGTGGAATCCAAAAAAAATTCTGGAGGAATTCCTGAACAAATCCCTGGAAGAATTGATTCAGAAATTCCAGAGTTATTGCCTGTTATAATACAAGGAAGAGTTCCAGGAAGAATCCCAGGAGGATTTCCTGAAGGAATCGCAGGAGGATTTAATGGAGGAGTCCCAGGTGGAGCTTCTGGAAGAATTCCTGAAGATTTTCCGAAGCTATGCCTGGAGTATTCCCAAAAGAAATCCTGGAGAAATCTTTGGAGGAACACCTAAAGAAACCTGAGGAGAAATTTCTGTAGGAAGCCCCGCAACAAAATTTAGAAAAATCCTAGGAGAAATTTATAGAAAACCTCCCAGGATTTCCTGGAGGAATCCCAGGAGGATTTCCTGGAAGAATCCTAGGAGGTTTTCCTGGAGGAATTCAAGGAGGAATTCACGGATGAATGCCAGGAGGAATTCCTGGAGGAATCCCATGAGGAATGCCAAGAGGAATACCTGGAGGAATGCCAATAGGAATACCTGGAATTCCTGGAAGAATCCCAGCAGGAATGCCTGGAACAATCCCACGAGGTACTCCCAGAAGAATGCCTAGAGCAGTGATTCCCAAAGTGGGCGAAATCGCCCCCCTGGGGGCGAAAATCAGGTCCAGGGGGGCGAACATTTACAAAATTAATATTGGGGGGCGAAAATATTGAAAAAGGGGGCGATTTTTTCAATGATTGAAAGACATCAATAGTATTGAATTACAAGTCGAGAATGTCAACTGCATTATAAAAACTCCCTGACATTCAAGCTTACAGTTCAAATTTGGTCAAGGATTATAGAAAAATGCTGTCACTATTAAACTTAAACATCGACTTCATTTTACATAATTATTGGTATTTATGTGGACACTTTGGCAAAATTGCTAGAAAAAAAGACTGCTACTCCTATAACAAACAGTCGAGTTCTTCATGGAATTTTCAATCAAAAACTTGAGGTTCAGACGAATTTCAGAACACTTTTCTGTTGAGATTCGTAACACAGTGCTTACAAAAAGCTTCACACACAAATTTAACAACTTCGCACAAATATTTTAGAGAAGCTTTCAAGAGGAATTACAAACTTTACTGGAAATTAATTTGAAAAATTAATTCAAAGCACAGGATGCATTCAAATTTACACGAAGCTAGAGCTCGAGGCTCGACAGTTGATTTGGATCTGGATTTCGATTTTGAGAAAAGCAACTACATTTAAAAATACACCGATATTTTTCTGAGTTGCACTTTTTTCATATGGCATATTTTTGTATTTGTTTTCAAATTCTCCACCAGTTATATTTGACTACTAGTGACCAAACATCGACTCTCGGTTGTTTCTGCACAATGGTAAACATCTAGTTGAGAATAACGAGTGTTCATAAGTGTTCACAGTCCGTTATATTTATATTGATCAATGCTCAATCAACAACGGTTTGAGTAGTAGGCACAAACACGAACTCAATATTTATCTACGCACGATGAAAATTCAGTATATTTTTTTTAAATGCGAAAAATTAACACATTTACAAAACGTTTTTATGTAATTGAGAGTGACACAGATTTAGATACAATAAATGGCACTACTAGGTTTGCCACAGTAGCGCTTTTAAAGGCTTTAGCTAAGCACAGTTTCAGCCTTCTACTATAGAAAAATAAAATCTCATCTAGGGGGCGAAAATATTTTTTGGAAGCTCTAAGGGGGCGATACCTCCTAAAAGTTTGGGAAACATTGGCCTAGAGGAATTCCTAAAGGATCCCCTGAAGGAATACTTGGAGGCATTTTTGGAGCAATCCATGTTGGAATTCCAAGTTGAATCCTACGACGAACTCCTAAAGGACTTCCAAGTGGAATCCTAGGATGAATTCCTAGAGGAATTCTAGGACGAATTGTAGAAGGAACCCCAGAAAAAACTCATGTAAGAATCCTTGGAACAATTCCTGTAAAATTTCGTGGTGGAAGCCTTGGAAAATTCAGAGAAAAATGGCTGAAGGAATCCAAGAATTAATTCCTGTATTGATACTAGGAGGAATCATAGGAGGAGTTTCAGAAGATATATTTGTGGAATTCCTGAAGCATTTCCGAAGACATTCCCGGAGGATTCCCAAGAGGAATGGTTTGGATGAATTTCTGGAGAAATTCTTGAAGGCCTTTTTGGAGAAACCTCAGGAGGAATTCCTAGAGATATACCAGGAGTAATTGCCATAGGAAGCTCAGGAAGATTGACGAAGATGAATTCCAAAAGGAATCCCAGGAGGATTTCTTGGGGGAATCATAGGAGAATTTTCTGGAGAAACTCCAAGAGGAATTCTTGGATTGGGATTCTTGGAATCCCAGGAAGAATTGCTGGTAAAATCTCAGAAAAAAAAACCTGTGAGTATCCTAGAAGGAATTCCTGGAGATATTCTTGAAAGAATTCCTAGAGGATTCCTTAGAGTAATATCTGAAGGAATCCGAAGAGAAATTCCTGGAAAAATCCCAGGAAGAATTATTGGTGGAATACCAAAAGGAAGCTATGTAATAATCCTAGGAAGAGCTCCTCTAGGAATCCCGAGGAGGATTTCTTGGAGGAATCCTAGGAGGAATTCCAAGGAGGATCCAAGGAAGATTTCATGGAGGAATCTGAGGAGAAATTCACGCAGGAATCCCATGAGGAATTCCTGGAGGAATTTATGGAGGAATCCTTGGAGGAATTCCAGGCAGAATCCCTGGAAGAATCCCAGGAGATTCCTAGAGGAATGCCAAGAGGAATTCCTGGAGGAATGTCAGTAGGAATGCCAGGAAGAAAGAGAGAAATCAATGAAGGAAGTCTAGGTGGAATCCTAGTATGAATGCCTAGAGGATTTTCAAGTGGAATCCTAAGTTGAAATCCTGGAAGAACTCCAGGAGGAATTGCCGAAGGAATCTCAGAGGAAACTCCTGTAATAATCTGTGGAGTTTTTCTAGGAGTTTTTCTAGGTGTTTCTCTTCAATGAGTTCCAGCGGGATTTTTTATAGGAGTTCCTCCAGGTATGCCTCTTGGAGATCCTCTTTCTTTAGGTGCATTCCTTCAGGAGTTCCAAGAGATTTTTTTTTTCTAAAATTCTCTTCGGGGATTCTTTTGGGAGTTCCTTCAAGAACTCCTCTAGGAATTCCTCTGGGAATTGCTCTAGGAGTTCCTCCAGGTATACCTCTAGGACTTCCTCCTGGAATTTCTCTGGGTGTTCCTCTCGGAATTCTTCCAGGAGTTCCTCCTTAAATTCCTCATGGAGTTTATTCAGCCATTTCTCTAGGAGAAATGAAACTCCCAGAGCAATTCCCGGGGAAACTCCGGAAGAATCACTCGAGGAATTCATGGAGAAACTCCAAGAAAAAGATCCCATTGAAACTTCTAGAGGAATATCGGGATCGCCTGCAGAAATTCTCGGGGTATCTCCCCGAAGAATCACCGGAGGATCTGCTAGAAAGAAATTCCTTGAGAACTGGTAGAGCAATTTCGGAGGAACTTTTGAAAAGTCCTTGAAAATACTCCGACAGGATTTCTTAGAGAAACTTTAGTTTAATTCCCGGAGAAACATACACACAAAATCTCAAGAAGAACTCCAGGAGGAACTTATAGAGAAATTTTTGAAGGTACTCCTATAAAAATTCCCGACGGGATTTCTTGCAGGATTTTTAGAGGAACTCCAAGAGGAATTTCGGGAGAAATTCATAAAATAATTCCTGGATGACCTTTGAAGAAAATTGCTTACGACACTCTTTGGGATATTCAAGTAATAATACCCGGAGGAACTCCCAGAGGAATTCCCGGTGAGATTTTAGGAAAAAAAAAATCCTATGAAACTCCTAGAGAGGAATTCCCAGAAGACCACCTAGATGAATTCTGAAGGGAACTCCAAGAAGTATTTCTGGAGGAACCCCTGGAGCAACTCCCAGAGGAATTCGTGGAGAAATTGTAAGAGAAATTACTGAAGCAAACAATTAGAAGAATTTGCGGTGGAAATCCTGGGTAAATATGCGGAGAAACACCTTGAGGAATTCCCGAAGGAACTTCCATAGGAATTTTCGTAGGTAATTTTGGACGAATTCTACTGGTGTCGCTAATTCTACGTAGAGCAATTTCCGGAGGAACTCCAAGAAAAAAAAATACATTGTAACTCCTAGAAGAAGTCCCGAACGACAGCATAGAGGAATTCCCGCAGGAACTTTAAAAATAAATTCATAGAATAGTTTTTGAAACACCTGTAGAGAAATTGCTGAAGAAACTCCTTGAGGAACAAGGAGAAAGTCTTATAGAAATTCTTGGAGCACCTCCTAGAGGAACCCCCAATGAAGCTCCCAGGGGGACTCTTAGAGAAATTCTTGGAAGTCCTAGAAGAATTCCCAGAGAGACTTCTAGTTGGTATTCTAGGAGAAACTCCTGGAGAAATTCCTGGAGTTACTCGTAGAGGAATTTCTGAAGGAATTTCAAGATGAGTTTCTGAAGAAATTTCAAGAAGAATTCCCGAAGGATCCACTCGTGGAATTCTCGAACGAACTAAAAGAAAAAATCCCGTAGGAGCTCCAAGAAGAATTTCAGGAGGAACTCTTAGAAAAAAATCTGGAGAAATTTGTAGAGGAACTCCTAGAGGAATTCCAGGAGATATTTCTTAAAGATTTTTTGGAGGAACGTCTGAAGAAATTGCTGGTTGACGACCAAGAAGAACTCCCGGAGACACTCCTAGAAGAATTCCCGGGAGAACTTCTAGAGAAATTCCTGGAAGAATTTCTGGAGGAACTTCTTGAGGTATTTCTGGAGGAACTTCTAGAGGAATTCTTGAAGGAATTCTAGTAGAAATCCCGGCAAAACTACAGGAATTCTCAGAGATACGAACGTACGAACTCTTAGAAAAAATCCCATTTGAATTTCTAGAAGAATTTCGCTGAGGCCTCCTTATAAATTGCTGGAGGATCCTCTAGAAGAAATCTCGAGAAAACTTTTTGGGGAATTCTTGGAGGACCCCCTAGAAAAAAAAAATCCGATTGAAACTCCTAGAGGAATTTCCGGAGGACTGACTAGGGAAATCTCGAGAAATTCCCTGAAGAACTCCCAGAAAGAAATCTTATATAAACTCGAAGATCAATTTCCGGAGGAGCTACCTGAAGAATTTATAGAAGAATGTTTAGATAAATTCCTGGAAGAATTCCTAGACGAGATTCTGGTGAACTTTTTGAAGAAGTTCCGGAGGAACTCCTAGAGGAATTTTTGGAGGAAATCCTAGAGGAATCTAGGATCTAGATTCCCGGAGAAACCCATAGAGAAAATACTGGGGTAGGAACTCCTTCAGGAATTCCCGGTTAAACTCCCATAGGCATTTCCTGGAGAACTTCTCGAGAAATTTATGTACGAACACTTAGAAAAAATCACATTTGAAAAATTTCCAAAAGAACTCCTAGGAAAATTCTTGGAGGAACTCCTAGAATAAAATCAAATTGAAACTCCTAGAGGAATTCCCGGAGCAACTCTTAGAAAGAAATCCGATAGGAGCTCGAAGAGTAATTTCCGGATGAACACCTAGAGGAATTTTTGATGGAACTCCCAAGAAAACTCCCGGAAGGACTCCTAGCGAAATTCTTGGAATTCCTAGAGTAATTTTCGGGGAGACTTCTAGAAAAAAATTCCTCTTGGAACTTCTATAGCAATTCCCAGAAGACCACCTAGCGGATTAACCGGAGAAACTCCTCGAGGAATTCCTTGAGGAATCCTCGGAGAATCTCTCAGAGAAATTCTAGAGAAATTCCCGGATGATCTCATAAAAAAATCCAATCGGTACTTCTGAAAGAGTTTCCGGAGAAACTCCTAGAAGAGCTTCTTGAAAAAAATCTGGACGAATTTCTGGTAGAATTCTCCGAGAAACTCCTCGAGGAAATCCAGGAGTAACTCGTGAAAAAAGGCATGTTCAACTTCTAGAGTAATTTCTAGAGGTATTCCTAGAGATATTTCCGGAGAGATTTCTCAAGAAATTCTTGGAGGTACTCCTACAGGAATTAGAGGTGTACTACTTAAGAATTGTTTGGAGGAGTTCCTGGAGGAATTGTTGAATGATCACCAAGAGTAATTCCCGAAAAAAATCTTAGAATTCCCGGAAGAACTTGTACAGAAATTCCTGGAGGAACTCCTAGAGTAATTCTTGGAGGAAATCCTAATAGAATTCCCGGCGAGACCATAGGAACTCTTGGAGAAACTTCTAAAGGAAGCCCCGCAGAAACTGCTGGACAAATTACTAAGGGTGGGAACTCGTTCAGGAATTCCCGGAGAAATTCCTATAGGCATATCCGGAAGAACCTCTCGAAGAATTCCAGAACAAACTCTTAGAAAATATGCATTTGAACTTTTCAAAGGTTCCTAGAGAAACTTCTGGAGGAACTCTTAGAGGCAATCTCAAGAAAGCTCTTTGGGGAATTCCTAGAGAAACTCCTAGAAAAAAAAAAATGCAATTGAAACTCCTAGAGGAACTCGCGGAGGACCGACTAGAGAAATCCCGAGGAATTCTTTGAGGAACTCCTACAAAGAAATCTCATAGGCACTCGAAAAGCAATTTCTGGAAGAACTTCTAGAGGAATTTCCGGAAGAACTCAAGAAGAATTCCTGGAGACACTCGAAAAGGATTTCACGAAGTAACTTCTAGTGAAATCCCTAGAGAAACTCCAAAGAGTTTCCTTTGGCAGTCCTCGAGGAATTCCCGGAGGAACTTATAGAAAAAATCCTACTTCTAGAAGAATTTCTAGAAGAAACTCCTAGACAATCTCCTAGAGGGATTCCTTGAGGATTTTCTACAGGAGATTTGCGAGGAACTTTGGGAAGAATTCTCGGAGGAACTCCCCAAGAATATCCTGGAGAAGCTCGTAGAAAAAAAATCTTTTGAACTTCTAGAAATTTTCTGGAATTTCTTGGTTGGGCTCCAAAAGGTATTTCTGGAGACACTTCCCAAGGTATTTCCAGAGGAACTCGTAGAGGTACTCCTAGAGGATTTTTTGGAGGAACACCTTGAGGATTTCCGGGAGGAACTTCTCAAGAAATCTCCTGAAGACTGCCTTGAAAGACTGCCTTGAAGGACACCTTGAGGAATTCGTGGAGGACCTCCTAGAGAAATTTCTGGAGGTACTTCAAGAGGAATTCCTAGAGAAATTCTCGAAGGAAATCCATTGTATTTCTAGATGAATTTCCGGATGATAAAAAAATATTCACCGATCCACCCAAAATCATCGGGTATACCATATATGATTTCTATGAAATTCGTAGCTCTCCTATGAGTCGACGCTTACAGCCGACTAGAGTTTCGAGTAGTTTTATTTTCTCTGTATGTTTGAATGAAATATGTTAAATAAATTTGAATCTATAAAATGTTTCTGTTTTGTTTAAGTTTTGAGAAGATTTAGTTTATTTTCTCTTAGTTTTCCATGTAAACCTTGAATTGCAATCAATGCAATGCAATGAATGCAAATCAATGCATTTGCTGCTACATAAAATCATTGATTGAGTATTCGAGCAACTTGCTCGAACTGCACGAAATCATTTTCATAGCAACTATTTCGCAGCTACCAAACGCACCTGCCCTGCCAGGACGGCGTTTGTTTATACCGTGCTCTATTGTTCTCCCATCTGCGGGCATCCATCCACAGCCTTCAGCCGGGAGAGTTTTTTTTTCTCTTCTGCTTTGTTGGTATCGACTGAAATGAGAAAATTGAGGTCGGTGTGGATCACCGTTTTTGTGGTTGCCAATAATGATTTGAGATCTATCTTTAGATACAAGAGGTTTGATAAGTCTAACCATTTATGATTCCATGCTGTGATAGTATTTAGTTTCAATATAAATGAAAACACAATGAAATGCTCGATGAAACAATAGTGGAAATCTTCTCCGACGTCAAACATAATAAGAAGTAACTCTGCTTGTTATATATGATTCGCCATGCATTTTATTGCTGTATCAATACAATACACTTATTCTTGTTCTATTTCTTCGTAACTCCCGTCTTTTGGACTCAACCTGCTACTTAGCTTATAATTATAAAGCAAATAGCTAAGTGGTTTCTATGATCAATGAATCATTTTCGCATTCTTATATCGTATATGCATGCTAAGATACCCATAGCCTTGGATAACAACGATAATTTATGTAAAGTTTATGTACTGATCAAGAAACGAGCTCAGACACCATCAGTATATTCTTGATGAATACCCGACCTTTTACTGAGTCAGTTATATTCACATCTTTCATTATTATATTTGTTTACATTATTTTCTTTCTTTGCAAATCTTCTACCATATCCATGTTATAACTTTTGTCACTGAGGACAAAATGAAAACCAGAATGTTGATACAAAACCATCTTGTACAACTTTGGCTATACTGAACCATAAACTCATTTCAAAATAATCCTGGCCACACTGCCAACCCCGAACGAGTGGGACAAGCTGCCTCTCCGAGAGAGCTAAAACGTGCTTTTTCAACGGCAGCACGTGGTAATTTCAAATTTTCAACGGACGAGCTTGACCTCAGACCTTAAAGAATACAAGGAGGAATAACTGAAGCAATCTTAAGAAGAGTTCCTGGGAGATTTCAGTAATTCAGTAATTCACGAGTTAAGCCCTGCAGAAATTCTTGGAGGAATCCCTGGAGGATACCCTAGAGGAATGCCTGTAGAGAATAACGAAGGAATCTCTAGAAATACTCCTCGAGAAATATCTGGAAGAATTCCTGGAGGAATCTCTAGAAGCATTTCTGAAGAACTACCTGGATGAAATTTTAGGGGAATCCCTGCAGCAATTCCCAGAGTATTAATTCCTGGAGGAATCTCTGAAGAAAATCGTGAAAGAATCCCTTGGGAAATTCCTGGAGGAATCCCACAAAGAATTCCTGAAGAAATTGTAGATGAAATCCTTAGAGAAATCCTGAAGGGATTCTAAGAAGAGTTCGCGGAGGAACTCCTTGAGGAATCCCTGCAGGAGTTCCTGAATACCGGAAGTAGTCCCATTAGGAATTCCTTTGGAAATCCCAGGAAAGCTTTCTTCAAAAAATCCTGGAAGAATTTCTGTAGGAAATAAAAATATGAAGATATTCAGGTCTGCAATAATTTTTGGTCGAATTATTGTTGAAATCTTTGGATGGACTCCCAAAACAATGTTTTGTACAATGTTTCAAGGAACTCCTGGATTAATTTTTAGCTAATCTCTGGTAAAATTTCCTGTAAGGGTTTCTGGAAAATATTGCTGCTGAAATACTTCGAATAATTCCAGATTGAATTATTAGAGCAATCTCTAGTGGAATTCTTGAAGGAATATATGGAGAAATCCCTGCAGAAATCTCTGAAAGAATACTTGCAGAAATAACTGAAAGAATTTCTGTTGGCATTCCTTTGAGAATCCGTGGAGAAATTTCTGAAGGAATCCTCGAAAAAGCACTGGAACAATCACTGGAGGAACCTCTAAAGATATCCCAGGAGAAATTCCCGGAGGAATGTCTGTTGCACCAATGGAGAAACTCTCGAAAAAAATCTCTGGAGCAATCCATGATGGAATCACTGAAGCTATGAAAAAAATCCTGGAGGTATTCGTCGATACATGCTGAAGTATCTGTAAAAATGTCTGAAAGAATCGTGGGAGGAATTCTTGAAGCATTTCTTGGAACAAACCCTAAAACAATCTCTATCGGAACCCTGCAAGATACTCATGGAAATCACGGAAAAGAAACTTCTGGAGAAGTCCCTTGAGAATTTCTGAAATAACCCTTGGAGAAGTTCTTGATTAAATGCCTAAAGGAATTTCTGAAGGTGTCCGTGAAATAAATTCGTTAAGAAATCCCAGGAATTTTGCTCTTAGCATGATGTTTGTTTGAATTGAATACTAGTAAAATTCGTGTAGCTGTAGCACATAACTGCGCTATGCAACATATGGTTCTACAAAGTCCTGCTTTTCCCTACCGGAATAATTTAGCCATTCAACCAAGCTTGTTATTTGTTAAAACTCTGTGATAAGATTGAAGTGACTCTCTTGGAGAAATATTTGGCGAAATTTCCTATCGTTCACGAGTAAAAAATCAAACCTTTTTTACTCGTGAACGATAGGAAATTTCGCCAAATATTTCTCCAAGAGAGTCACTTCAATCTTATCACAGAGTTTTAATAAATAACAAGCTTGGTTGAATGGCTAAATTATTCCGGTAGGGAAAAGCAGGACTTTGTAGAACCATATGCTGCATAGTGCAGTTATGTGCTACTGCTAGTGTGGATAAAAACCTTAATTGTTAAAATAGTTTATTTTTTGAGATATTTTTTTCTGAAACTCTTAAAATTATTGATAATATTTGAGTTAGCTCGAATAAAAAAAAGTTGTGGCCAGGGGGGGGGGGGGCTACGCCCATGGCGGCTAGTGCCCAAAATAGGTATACCTGCCAAAATGGTACAATACCCTAGGTGCAAAAATCGGTCATTGTGGCGGCAATTTTGGGTTTCAAACAAGTTTGTCCTCAACTGAAAACCTCATAACATTAAGCCGTAAATTCAAGAATATTATACGGCATAGACCGAAAAGCTCGAGATATGGATTCGAAATTCACATCTACGAAATTGCTCATAAACATTGTTTTCGATGAAGTTTTCAGTTTCAATAACCAGCTAATGGATAACAAACAGTTCATTTAATTCCAAAACGCCTTTTAACTCAAAGTGCTTAATTGTTTTCGTCTATCATTTTTTTTGCACAAACATGAACTGGTACGGCTCAGACAGAAGCTTCTTTCCGCTTCATTAACCCCTGCTTCCCACCTGGGTGGTATCGATTGCAACATTTCCAACCATAAGCAGCATTCATTACCCACGCCCGATCGCGCAATCAAACACCAAACGAACAATTCCACAATTCGAACGCCATTCAATTTAGCTCGTGATCTCATTTGAAATGATTTGCAGAAAACATTTTGCAGACGGTAAGTGTAGTATGTACCTATCTGGTGCACCGCAATTAGATTCAAAATTCCGTCCGAAAACACGCACATTTGTTAGAAATCGCTTAGAAGTTCATCAGGCCACCGCGCACCGGCGGCGGGCGGTGATGCAGACAGGTGCGCACTGTTTAACAAGATCAGGGATTCAACCGGCCGGCGCGATGATGGCCATTGCGTAAACAAACAATTCCCATTGCTGGGGGGAATCGATTTGATTGGACGGCCTCCCCCCGGAAAGGGGAGGTAATGGAAAGAGACATTAAACGGGTCAGTTGGGTAGAATTTTCAGCTAAAACGAACCGAGATCACACCCCAAAACGGAACCCGGTGAGGTTGTCGAACTTTTTCCGAGCGATTCGGCGCGAATGTGGTGGCTTGCACAATTCTGCACGTGACCACTGGCTGGCATCAACCGCGGTGGGTATGGGGAATGGACGTGGTTTGTTTGCAAACATTCTAGAGTCAAGTCCAAGGTGTCTTTGCTTCGATGGATTCTCCGGTGAGGTGATTTCCGTTAGTAAGCTGGATGTTTGGATAACATGGTTGGGTTTTTGGTAGGGTTGATGAAGCCGGATGCGTTCCTAGATGGATGTTATAAAAAGCTGTAGAAGGGTTGAGCCGGGTGTAGTTAGTCGGTTGCCTGCGAGGTGATGAAACAAGTGATTACGGAAGAATTCAGTGTTTAAGGAGCTAGGGTCAAGTGATTAGTGATACGGCATTAATCTTCAAATGACGCGATCGCTGGAGATAGCGTTTTGGGCATTCGTGATAGGGTTGATCGTTGAACATGACGAGGTTTGTGACTATTCGTTTTAGAATGTGGACTAATTTGAAACTAATGAGTGATGGTAATCCATGCAAACAGGTGTCAGCGTTTCTTCGACCAAAAATATTCAAACCATTTGGGGTGGTTCGTGGTCCACTCGGTGTTCCTCGACCGCTGGCAAGACCAGGTCTACCTTGGTTAATGGCTAGCAATCCAAATGCTCATGACGACGAAGCAGCAGAACAAGTGCTAGAGGAAGTTGTGCATTCTCCAGATCACGTTGAAGATATCCTGATTCCCGAACTACTGCCATCAGTGATAGGATTCTACAATGAAGATGGTACGATCCAAAATTTTTTCCAGGTCGAAAAAATACCGGAAAAGACACAAATGAGAATACCAGCGAAGATACCGATGAAAGTACCGGAGAAGATACCGGAGAAGATACCCGAGAAGATACAGGAGAAGACACCGGAGAAGACACAAGAGAAAACATCAGAGGAGAAGACCTCCAAGGAGAAGACATCGAAAGAGAAAACATTGGACAAATCATCCGAGGAGGAAAAGCCCAAAAAATCAAGACGAAAGCGAAACCTGGATATCCCCTTCGGACATCTAATCGATTCTTTTGAGGTGAGTACGTCTAGCGATAGACAGGTATCGTTCGACAGCTTGAACATTAAAGTTCCCCAATTAACAGGACCCAGTTTTCAGGGCATAGACAACGGGTATCTAGCACAGTTTGATCCATGTGGTGAAATCTACCAGTCCGGTGAAGCTGTAGAACCACGGAGAGCCGCACGGGAAGTTCCTAAAATGCCTTACCGAATGCGTCAAGGAGCACTTAGAAACAGGTATGAACCATTCATCTTCCATGACCACTCTATAGACAGTTCTAACGGTAAGGGCTTACGTAGGCTTAAATTCTTCACGAACCTCAAAGATTACGAAGATCTCATCGCAGCGGAATCCGTGCCTGCGGACATTCAGGCGCTCCGAACACAAATCAGCCAAAGTAGTCCTCCAGAGGGTACCCTGAACTTCAAGAATGCGCTGACCGATTATCTCGCGGTTGATAAATCCTCCACAAGTAACTCTAATCCTTCTGTGTCATTGGCAGAGGTCTCCGAAGCCAAACCCATTGATGTCCCAGAACCAAAAAATGTCATTCCCATAGCGGTTGATGACCCCAAAATCATCCCACCCATTGATAAACCCAAAACTGACATTAATGATACAGACATCGTCGTGCCACATGAAAAACATTCTTCGCCTGGCACCGTCATCAATTACAACTTCTTCCAAATTGGTTGCGGTCGGGAAAATAACATCAAGAGAAATGCTCAACAAACCTGCCTGGACGTTCTGAGTCAAATACCACATCGAATCGATAAACGGAAAGGAGCTCCGGATTTTGAGCTACTTATGGAGGGAACCAGCGTGGAAGAGCCCGTCATCTACAATGAAGACTTCATCACTATCCCAGTACGGAAGATGTTCAAATCCAATCGCTGTAAAGCGAGCGGACGAAAGCTCAAACAGTGGAAGCTTCAACAGGGTTTTGACTCGGAAGAGCTTCAAGTGTCCGAGTCGCAACCGAAACCAACCATCGTGATCGGTTCAACTGATTGCAGTGAAGAGCCCATCAGATCCCGAGGTCCACGTGACTCCAGATATCGCTACAGCCGTGGAGATCAGTTGCCGATCCGTTTGTTCACTCCATCCGACGCTGCGAATCCTTTAAGACGGGCCATTCCTCTTATCACAGACGACCAGACAGTTGATTCCGCAGCTCGAAGATTCAGACCAAAATTTGGCCCAAAGATGAAAAGTCGTCGTACCAGTGGACCTCCAACGACCACTACAGAACGACCCACGACAACAACTACTCCAGCACCCACGACAACTGTGCCGGACTCAACCTCACGTAAACAAAGACGTTTCCGAGGACGTCCAAAAAAGAGCGTTCGAAATGAAGAGTATTATGAGCCAGAATACGAACCAGCCCCCACTGAAGTACGCCCCGCTGTAGCTAAACCAACGCTTGATAAGCACTCTAAAACCAGCAAAGGGCATTGGAAGAAAACAATGAAGTCGGTAGGCCACGGTCAACGAGCAAAAAGTCGCATCAACGAAGACAAGTGGGAGAAGATCTTCGCTTTGACCACCGAGCGAAACTTACCCAGACGAAGCATCGGAGACAGTCAGATGAGGAAGCAATCTACACGGGATCCCCGATGGCGTTTGAAGCGCGCTCAGCAGTTCAAGCAACGCCGTTTCAAAGGCAGGGTAGCACCTGAACCTATAGACCCAGTACCAATCAACGTCTTCACTACCACAACACCAAGACCACGACCGGAAAGCAGGGCGGAGCGTTTAGGAAGGATAAAACCCACGGATCCGCCACCTCAGGCTATCTACCATGAACACTTGGAACGTTCCCAAACGGCGCCAAAGCCAACTTTAGACGACGCAAACGAAGAACGACGTCAGCGCAGAACTCGACCAGTTAGCCGTCAATCCAACCGCCCCCGATTGGGCACAAGTTCGGCCGAGATCATGAGCATGGGTCCGCCTCGGGAACCAATAGTACAATCACGGACGGGCATTCCACCAGCCATGCAGGACTTCATCATTCGTCAAGTGAAAGAACATTGCGTGCAATGCGGCCCGAATGAAGTCGTCAAAAACCCAAAAAGTCGTAGCGCGTCACCCGCCCGCTATTATTCCTCCAGTAGGAACAAAAGCCCGCAAGTCATACGACCACCCCGAACTCAACCCCCTCCGCCTTCGCCAGGACTCCTCGGAATGAACCCATGTATGTGATCTTCCTCATTCCTCCCCCCTCAGACTTTGACCACCCCACTAACCCTGGATTACTTTCTTCTAGTGCGAACCATATTCCAGATGGAAATCTTCAAACCGTGGCGAAACCTACTGAACGGCAAAACGTCAATGTCTTAAGGTTCCACACTATTTCCCAGTCAGGACACGGCCATCAACCGGCTCTATTCTTCGTTTTCGCATTTGTGACTCCTTACCGTTGGAACTGTCGAAATAAACTGCATTTCCTCTACCAAACTAACCAGATTTCTCACCTTCATTTATAAAAAAAAAAAACATTTCCAAAGCCCTCCTTACCACCTAAAACCACTCGACAAGCGTCAGCTCTTCGGATCGGAGAACCCTCTTCTGCAGCTGGGTCCCAACCCGTCGGAAAACCTGGTCCAATCGAGCCGCCGAACGATCCAACAGCTGCGAACCGGAATCACCGAAGCGATCCGAAGGCTGACCAACCGTCCCGCCGAACCGGCCCCTCCACCACCTCCCGCCGCGGCACCGACAGCGTCCGCATCCGAGGCCGTAGCCAACATCCGACAGGAAATCATGCGAGGACGTCCCGGCTCCGGTCCGGAAGGCCGTCGCAACCGTCGCCCGAATCGCATACCGCGCAGGCGTGAAGAACTGGTCGGTGCGGCGCTGGAAGAGTCGGATGACTCGCTGTGCACCTGCGATCGCTGCATTCCGCTTCCGCGAGCGCGACGACGTACGGGAGCCACCCGAAGTGGTCCGGAAGAGCGAGAACGCCGGGGTCCCCGGAGGATGCGCAATCGACGACCTGGATCTATTTCCGAGTCGTCCAACGACGCACCGGTTGTTGCTCCGGACGCAGCAGCTGAACCCACTGTGGGGGCGGCAGCTCCCGTAGTGGCTCCCGCTTCCACTTACTCAGCGCCTCCATCCGCGGTAATCGTTGAGAACTTGGTCGGTGCGTGGCGCTCCTTTTCCAACAGTTTGGCCAAGGGGGCATCGGGGGCTGCCAGTTCCGGCTCGGCGGTGGTTGCTCCGGGTTCCGAGCCAATCGTGGGTGCAGCTGCACCCGGTGGAATGGCGGCTCCCGATGGAACGGAACAGTTTCCCATGGCTAAAATTGTTGGATCTATGACGCACGATTTTATGGACGGGTTCCGCACACAATGGGAGAGCAGTAGGAAACCGGAATCGAAGAGACGGCAGAATAATTCTCGGCTGACCAAGGCGGTTCAGAGTGGGATTTCGAAGAGTATGAGTAGTACGAAGAAGAGTTAAGGTCGATAATTATCGATCGAATTCTGGTATAGAAAGTATTTATTTATTTAAATTATTTATTTATAATCTGGAAATACATGTTGAAGTACGTGTGTGTGTCAATAGCGGGCAAGTTGTTTAAAAATAATAAGTTTCGTCTTATCATTGAATGTGTTGAACAAACTTTCCATCTTTGCCTGTATCACTCAGGCGATATACCGGTCGTTTCAGAACTGTTTCGTATATGAAACATTCTTGACTTCCTTGGGCATAGAGTATCATCGAACCTGCCACATAGTAGGGTAATTTTACAATTGTTGCACGGCTAAAAACTCGCCTATTGTTGCACACTCCATGTTATTCTTATGAGGTGTGTAACAATTGGCGAATTTTCGGCCGTGCAACAATTGGAAAATTACCCTATAGGATGGTAAATGTCCCATTAGCAAAGAATGCTCTTAGTTAATAGCTGTGAAAGTACTCATAGAACACTAAATGTGGAATAAGCATAGAATTGAGAAATAGAATAAGATTGAAAAAGAAGAAGGCGACCAAAGAAAAGGAAAACAGGGAGATCAGAAATTTTAAAGCTTCACTGGCATTGCATAAGCTCACTAGCCCAACTCACATCACAACCAGATCAAAAGCATGAAGCGATGCTGCTGCATCGATCTAAATATTGTGTAATATATTGCATGCAAGATGAGCTTTTTACCTAAGCTCGCGTGCTGCATGAAACGCCTTTATGTTTCAAATTTGGAAACATGCGTTTACAACATATTGATTGCAAATTTAAGCAACATCTTCCAACGATGTGACAATCACATATAATTGCCCTATTGGATTGCCCCAAAGGGAAATTCATTACAGATTTGGATACATCCGGTTAACCTGGACAACCTGAATAACTATAAATTCATTAAACTTCATAATTTGGTGCGATGGAGTTTTCAAAATATTTCTTAATTTCAAATTTTAGTCTAGAGGATATCTCTTGAGAATCTTCAAGAGGATTTTTAACAGGAACCCTTGCTTAGAGAAACACTACACTTCCCTGATGATGTTATTGGGGGAATACTTAAGGATTCCCTGCAATAACTGTTGGTTGTTCATTCATTTCGAGGAATACCAGTAATAATCTTTGGAAAATCTTTAGGAGAAATCATAGAAGAAGTCTGTGGAGAAATGAACTCCAGGAAACCCGACTCGTTGCATCACAACCTCCAGAATGATGTTGAAGAGTAGGCATGAGAGTCTGTCACCCTGTCACACTCTTCTGAGAGATTCTAATGAACTGAATAGTTCACCCAAAATCTTTACACAATCTTGTACATGTAATTTGAGTCTACAAGAAGCGTTGATGAATTTGAATTAAGGAGACAAGGGGCGACCTCTGGGAATGTTTTTTTTTCTGAAAAATTTACATTTCGCATAGTAAATCCTACGCAAACATTGAACTGCTTGCGCTAAATTATAATTTCATCGATTGCGCATGAGCGAAACAACGGATTTTTGCCAGGGGTGCACTACAAACAAATATTCGTCATTCATCGTCCCACATCTGACAGCAATGCGTTCATATTCTAGGAGGTGCCTGGTACCGTAATCTGGGGTCAAATTGATCACTTTAAAACAACTTTTGCTGATAACATCAGTGGCAATTGAAATATTGCCAAAAGAATTTCTGTAAAATCAGTACCCAGTGGATCTCCATGGAACCATGTGACAGAATATTGTTCAACAAATTTAAACTTTAAGTTAAATAACTTCAAAAATCAAAAAAATTAGAAATGCCACTTTGGGGTTGGAAAGGAAAATTTCCTTCTCCGCTTAATTTTGCTCTTCTAAAACCGAATAACGCGTTTAAAATCTTACAACTAGTGAATTTAAAACTTTAAATGCAAAATAAAATTTTTAAATTTCCCCTTAAACGCCTAAATGTAGGCAATTTCATTTGAAATAAGTGATTTCTATCACAATAAATGACTATTTAATCATAAAATGAACTTTTTTTTAACTATGTCATGTTCTGATTAGCTACATAACTTCCCAACCAAGGCTCCACAAAAATGTTAAAACAGAGAATTTACGGGAAGTCCTATTAGCAAACGATTGTTTAATAGCAATGATTTCAGCTAAATGAGAATTACACTGCAAATTCCTTAAAAACTAAGTCAAAACTGACTTTTTTCTAAAAAATGAGAAGTCTACAGTCATCTCTCGACATCTACGAACCACATGACGTAAAAAGTTTAAGCTCATTACGACGCTTAAGAGTTCCTAGTATGGGATTACAATGCAGTATCCGAATGATCAATTTCAACCCGGTTTACGGTACTATGGATAGATACTAAATATTAATTCTGCAATTTAGGGGTTTGGACTACGATAAGAGGAATTCTGCTGGGACTCTGGCGGTTATTTCATGGTGTTCTTGAAGAAATACTGGGACAAAGCTTCACGGGCAATTTTATGAAGATCCACGAAGTATTCTTTGTGATGAATCCTCTGGCATTCCGTACGAAGGTTTTTCTCTGGGATTTCGCAGAAAATCCTCTTGAAATTCTTCCAGGTGTTCCATCGGTACATCCACCAGGAGTTCGCCGGGGATTCTCATATAATGTCTCTGAGAATTTCATTAGAATTTCTGCAAAAAACTTTCCATGAAAAGTGGGATCTTTTAGGAGTTCCTTCAGGGTTTTCTCCAGAGGTATGCCAGGAGTTTTTTTCAACCATCCTCCAATTATTTCAACCGGGATTTCTTAAGTATTTTTTTTTCGTGGTTCACTCAGATATTTATTCGGAGATTCCCGCAGGAATTCTTTCCGGGATCACTCCAAGAGTTCCTTCTAGGATTTATACAGGAATACATTATTAGATTTTTTTCAGGAGGAGCGAAAAAATTACTACAGGAAGCATTGGGGGAATTACTGGAGGATTTTCCGGAGGAACCACCGGAGGAATTCCTGAAGGAATCACCGAAGCAATTCCTGGAGGAATCTTCGAAGAAATTCCTGGAGGAATCTCCGAAGAAATTAATGGAGGAATCTCCGAAGAAATTCCTGGAGGAATCTCTGAAGAAATTCCTGGAGGAATCTCCGAAGAAATTCCTGGAGGAATCTCCGAAGAAATTCCTGGAGGAATCTCCGAGGATTCTCCGGAAGAATTCTCGGAGGAATCTCCGGAAGAATTCCCGGAGGAATCTCCGGAGTAATTTCCTGAGGAGTTTCCGGAAGAATATCCGGAGGAATCTCCGGAAGAATTACCGGAATTCTGGAGAAATCTCCGATGGAATCCCTGAAGGAAACTCCGGAGGAATTCCTGGAGGAAGCTCCTGAGGAAATTTCGGAGGAATCTCCGGAGACATTATTGGAGAAATCTCAGAAGTATTTTTTGGAGATTTGCTCCAGAAGATCCTCTGGTGATTGCTCCAGAAATTCCTTTGGGGATTCTTCCGGGAAATTCCTCCAGGAATCCCTTCGGGGAAGTCCTGCAGGATTTCTGGAAGAATTGCACGGAAATTTCAGAGGTAATTATAGATGAGTTCCTGGGAAAATCCTTCTCCATTAATTCCTCCAAAGATTCCTCCAGAAATTCCTCCGGAGATTCCTCCCGGATTTCCTCCGTAGATTCCTCCAGGAATTCCTCCGAGGATTCCTCCTGGAATTCCTCTGAGGGTTCTTCCATGAATTCCTCCAAAAATTCATCCGAGGATTCCTCCAGGAATTCCTCTGTGGATTCTTCCAGGAATTTCACCGAGGATTCCTCTAGGAATTCCTCCGAGGATTCATCGGAGGCATCTCCGGAGAAATTCCTGAAGGAATCTTCGAAGGAATTCCTGGAGGAATCACCGAAAAAAAAAATACTACAGGAAACTTTGGGGGAATTCCTGGAGGATTTTCCGGAGGATCCACCGGAGGAATTCCTGAAGGAATCTCCAAAGCAATTCCTGGAGGGATCTCCGAAGAAATTCCTGGAGGAATCTCCGAAAAAAATCCTGGAGGAATCTCCGAAGAAATTCCTGGAGGAATCTCCGAAGAAATTCCTGGAGGAATTTTCGGAAGAATTTCTAGAGGAATCTCCGGAAGAATTTCAGGAGGAATCCCCGGAATAATTCCCGGAGGAATCTCCGGAAGTATTCCTGGAGGAATCTCCGGAGGAATTCTCGGAGGAATCTCCGGAAGAATTCCCGGAGGAATCTCCGGAAGAGTTCCCGAAGGAATCTCTGGAGAAATTCCCGGATAAATGTTTGAAATAATTTACGGAGGAAACTCCGGAGGAATTCCTTGAGGAATCTTCGGACGAATCCTGGAGAAACCTCCGAAGGAAACTGCGGAAGAATTCCTGGAGGAAACTCCGGAGGAATTCCTGGAGAAAGCTCCGGAGGAATTCCCGGAGGAATCTCCGGAGAAATTTGTGGAGAAATCTCAGAAGTAATTTTTGGAGATTTGCTCCAGAAGATCCTCTGGTGATTGCTCCAGGAATTCCTTTTGGGATTCTTCCGGAAAATTCCTCCAGAAATCCCTTCGGGGAAGTCCTGCAGGAATTATGGAAGAATTGCACGGGAATTTCAGAGGTAGTTTTAGATGAGTTCCTGGGTAAATCCTGGAGGAATTTCTTGGAAACTCATTGGGGAATTCACGGGGAACTCCTGAAGGAATTAACTGAGAACTTCTGGAGGCATTCCCGGAAGTTTTATCTGGGATTTTCTGGAGGAAGCACCTGAGACTTTCTGGATGATTTCTTGGAGAATCCCTGGAGGAATTTCCGGAACACTGCCTGAGGAATTCTCGGGGAACTTCTGGAGAAATTCCCGGAGAATCACAACGAGAATATCCGGGAAACTCCGGAGGAATTCCTGATTATCTCCTGAAGGAAGAACTTTAGGAGAACTTCTGGATGAGTTCGCGTGAACTCCTGGTAGACATTCTAGAGGAATTATCGGGGAACTCCTGAAAGAACTCTTTTAGGAATTTTCGACAACTAGGACACCTCAAATTTCTTACGATAGAGCAAGACAAATCAAGAGCAATGCTGCAGATTCTCACATAATTCCCTTCTTCCAGGAAATAAAGCCCCTGTGTACTAACAGCTTAATGCACACTGATGTCTTTGGTGCGAAAAAAGAAACAAAAAAAGAAAGAGAAATGTCACTTTTACTCACTGAATAATACATCTACATTAGCGTGGGCCATCGGAACCGTTTTCTCAGATCAAAGCTTTTTTGGTTCCGTTTCAGGTCCTGAGTATCTGTGCAAAATTTGAGCACGATCGGTTGCGTATTTGCGACTTTGCGCATTGCAATTGAAATTTGTATGGGATTTTACATGGAAAAACACACTTTTTTGCATTTTTGTCATAAGTTGAAAACGTTTGTCTGAAACTCTTTAATCGATACTGTAAAATGATAGCCTAGGATGTTCTAAAAAACTTTGTTGAAGACCGCAAAAAGCGATCCGATGCTTGTGAAAATAGTTATAAGCAACGAACCGCATGCATGTGTTTATGTTTTAACTTGTAAAAGAATAACAATAGCAACATAATCATGCTGTTTCGGCAAGCAATACCAAAGCTATAACTTTTTTCATAAGCATCAGATCACTTCGCGGTCTTCGACAAAGTTTTTCAGGACACCCTAGGCTATGTTTTCACTTCATCGGTTACATGGCTTTAGAAAAAAATGAGCTTGTCATGAGAGAAATGCAAAAAAGTGTGTTTTTCCATGTAAAATCCCATACAAATTTCAAACGCGATGCGCAAAACGTAGGTATAACCGATCGTGCCCAAATTTTGCACACTTATTTGGGTCCTAAAATGGGGTCAAAAAAGCTTTGATCTGATGGGATACCATTGAATTTTTCAATTTTCCATGTAAACGATGACCCACTCTAATCTACATATTATTCCGTACGGAAAATCAACAACATGACTGACAACATCGCATGACAGTGCCATCTGTTGTCAAATCTTCCTGGCTGCGAATTACTTATCAACGGCGAACGCTTAAGTAATAGGGTAATTTGCCAATTGTTGCACGGCTAAAAATTCGCCAATTATTGCACACCCCATAAGAAAAGCATGACGTGTGCAACAATAGGCGAGTTTTTAGCCGTGCAACAATTGGCAAATTACCCTATTGATTGCAAAAGTTTTACGTGAACATTTTTTATTCTTCAATCACTTAACCTAATTTACAGCTCTTTTTGTCCACTGGGGCACTGCGTGAGCGATTTCAATTGGAAGCTGTACTTACACTTTGTACAGCGCCTAAATGTATTCTATTCTAATTCTAGTAGATCGAACTGGTTTCCGTTGCGCTGCTTTCACTTTCTACCCTATCATGGTAGAATGATGAGCACGAGGATGTTGATGTGTGGCTCTTGTTCCTTTTCCAGTCCGATTGGGAGTCCGTTATGAGTTGCCGTTAGCCGATATACAGGTTTCCGGGTCCGTTTGAGCATATGCTATGAAGAAGGTCAGGTGCCAGCCGCTCTCGGAGGGTAGAGCAACTGACGGAAAATTGCAAGTGTCGGGACTGGGATCGATCCCATGACCATTCACTTATGAAGTAAACGTGTACCCACTACGCTACGGGCCCCGAAATACGTTAACATTGTCCTATCTTTTTTCACAGTACTTACCAGGTGGAAACTAGCCATAAGGATCATAAGATTGCTAAAGTCACGGTGGTGTCCGTAATTGTATGCATTTAATTGTATGTTCTTGGCGCCTTTCAGAAAGTCATTGAAATCATTACTTGGCAATATCATATGTAGGGTCTGGGACCATTTGGGCAGGGGCACCTATTTTGGGCACTTGCTGCTGTAGCTTAGCCAGTTTTCAGCCAATTGACTTGAATTTTGGAATACGATAAGATACGCACAGTATCTAGCCATGAACAAAATTTCATATCAATTGGTTTGAAATTGACTTAGTTATATCAGCAAGTGCCCAAAATAGGTGCTCCTGTCCAAATGGCCCCAGACCCTACCTATGTACGTAAAATTATAACAATTGTTCGTCAATAATCATTGCTGTATTCTATGGTTTCGATTATTGTTTTATAAAATTAGGCTAGGTGACGGTTAATTTCAAAAATATATCCTCGGTTCGCAAACAAAATATTATAAACAGAACAACTTCTGCAAATGAAATAAAATACGTTATTAATGACTCTTTGTAGTAGCTTTTCCATTTTCCTATTCAGGATAATAATGTGTTATTACACACAGGAAACCTAGATTAAATTGATGAATGTAATGGAAATAATGGAACGCAAATAAATATAATTGAAATGATAATTTAATTATTCTATTTGAATTTCAAAACTTATGTTCTAGATGACTAAAAAAGCTTTCTCGAAAAAAAAAACTATTGCACCTTTGAGTTTCATGCAAATTATAATTCGACAAACAGCAAGAAATAACAAATCGAAATATAACCTGATAACACTAGCGATACATAAAAAAATATAATGATTTCTGTTCAACACATCAATTAAAATAAACTCAATTCTTCCTACAATGCTTCATGAGCTTCCGCAGCTTGGCCGGCCGAATTCGCTTCTTGGAAGCATTGCGTCGTGTTTCGCTTGCACTTCCACCCAAAATCGTCGACAGCAGATCGCACAACCGACAGGTCCGCTCATCGTGGGGGCCATCATCGTCCAAGTCCTTGGCCGTCTTCCGAGTCCATTCGCCGCGCATCGCCGGTTTGATCTTGAGCAAGCGTGATCCCGGCACCATCAGATCCGACGGCAGCGGAGCCGTCTCGTAGATGTCGTGAAAGGGAAATTTGGAAAATGATTGCATGAGCGGAGCGAAATACTCATCCGATGCTTCCAGGGCTGGCCAGGACACTTTTGTACAGCTAACAACGGTCATCAGCAGTGTGGGCACACACAGCAACAATACGGGCAGCCGCTGAAACGAAACAATAAACCAATTTGCACCGAGTAGTGTCTTGACGGAGTGATCCTGACCTTCGCAAGCGGTGGATACGAACCATGTTTTTCCGATGATCGATCGCCGACTGTCGACGATCAACAGCAGCTTGTTCCGCGGAATACGGCACATGTTTGGCGAAAGGGCCAGCGTGTATCCGCTTTCGTCGCGAGACTGACTACCGACTATAGACTACACCCGAATTGTTTGGGGTTTCGGTCAGCTACCTTAAGCATAACAATTCGTTCACCACCGGTACGGCTGAGATGGAAAGAGCACGCACTTCCGTCGTTGGCCTTGCCTTTGGTGGTAACTGTTCTGAAAGAGTCATCTGGTGGGATTGCGAATGTCATGTATTTAGATGCGAGAACTGATAATATGTTGTCCAGATTTGTACGTAATCGTAGGGTGAATGGTCACTGCAGATGCGTTACACAACATTTATTGACATAAGTGAGCATTCTTGCGTATGTAAACTATTTTTTTTCGGTTTTATGCAACCAGGTTAGCAAAGCACGTCCAAGCATTTATAGTTCCTGTCTTGTATAATAGATGTTCCGCAAACTATGCTTGCCCAAGCAGGAGACAATAGCTCTGGCATGTAAAGTCGAAGATATCCAATACCTTCAACCGGACGAAGATATTAAAGAGCCATGCATAAAAGGTAATATACATTTATGCATTCCAGTACGGTAATTCAGTTTTATATAGCTCATTTCGGTATCATAATGACCTACTTTTCCACACTCATTCAACAACAACTGAATACATGCTGCATTATGAAAAATCATTCCATAAAAATGGGTATGCAACTCGTTGCAAAACTCGATGTTTACAGCACTCTTTGTATTTATCCAACTCGGCAAGCCTGATTGGATAAATTAACGATTGAAGTGGAAGAAAATCAACATTCATCGACCCAGAAAAATTCGTTAAGTGTTCTCCGAATGAAATTATGTTGGAATTTGTGAAGGGGTTATAGCGATGATCATTGGAGCATGCAAAAAAAATCTGGAGTCATCCTTAGAGAACTTAATAAAGAAAATTCTGTGAGAATTTCCAATGGATTCTCGGAAGAAAATTTCCGCAGATATCCTAAAAGGAGCTCGTGAAGAAACCCGTAAAAGTTCTCCAAGAAATACCTGGAAAAAAATTTGAATAAACCGCTGGAGGAATTTCAACTAGAATCCATGAAAAAAAAAATCCTATGACATCTTCATAGAAAGTTATGATGCATAATACAGAACTACTACAAGGCATACAATGGAAGATTATATATACAGAAATTTTGAAGAAATATCCAAAAGACTCCCTGAAGTTGTTCCTGCAAGAACTCTCGGAAATTTCAATTTTCTGTGGCTCGACTATCATTCATTTCATTTATTTAGTTTTAGTAGATAGGGTATTTTTTCAATTATTGCACGGCTAAAAACTCGCCTACTGTTGCACACTCCATATTATTCTTATGAAATGTGCAACAATTGGCGAATTTTTTGCCCTGCAACATTTGGAAAATTACCCTATTACATCAAATTCAAGATAAAATTGAATCAACAATATTTCTCCATAATACACTAAAACCTGCATGTTATTTCTATGTACTTTTAATTTATGCACCTTTTTAATGCCCTGCATAAAAAGAGGGAGAGCTACTCAGAACAAACATTGTGCATGAGAATATTTATAAATGACGAGAACTATTGCAACGGCGACCAGTGTTTATAGGGATGAGCAAAGGAAGGTCGCCGGGGAGTTTCAGGGGTTCCCAAGGGGTTTCCGCGGGGATCCAGAAGATCTCAGGGCAGTTTTCGGGGGTCTGAGGGGAGGGGTTTTCGAAAGCATTGCAGAGAGTTTCAGAGGATTTTCGACGGTAACTATTGGCGGCCAGGGGCGTTTATAGGGGAGAGGAGGGAGGTTGCAGGGGCGTTTCAGGCGGTCTCAGGCGTTTCAAGGGGGTCCCAATTGGTTTCAGGGGGATACCAGGAGACCTCAGATGTGATTCAGGCGGTCCCAGCAGGCTGTCACCTGCTACAAAATAGCATGCGACAGATTTTTATATAAATGCCGTGGAATGGATGATCCCAGATTAAAAGGAATGTTGGGGTTCCCAATTATGTACCGCAGAGCACTCACCAACAGAACCACAGAACCCATCGTCGATAGCCCATCGAAGATCGGCGAAACACTCAAATGAGTAACTACCTGTCTATGCGGTGGGACAACAGACCATTAGGCCGGTCTCACAAATCTGGCTACCTGAAACCCGATGCACAGAACTCAGTTAAGATCTAATTGTACTAAAACTGATCGTTGAAAGAAACCTCTCAATTGCCGAACAACCTTTTTTATCGTGCAGTGGTGGATATAGATCTGTGTGAGAGTAGAGTTCAATCCTCTAAACCAAACTATCTACGATTTGTACGATTAGTTCCGATTGACCCGTTCTGCACCAAAGAACACAAGATTGTGTTGAAGAATACCTCAAACAAGTGCGGTGAACAAGATTAAGTCCCCTGTGGGGTTATTAGATAGTTTCTTTCTTTCGGAACTTCGCATGCGTAGCATGTGTAGTATGGAGTAGATAAAACGTGCAATGAGATCGGTAAGAAACCCAATAAAAGTGAAGTGGCCAGAACCATTATATATCCGTTGATCCCACCCTAAGCCTATTTGTTAATGCCACCGAATGTGTCGTCGTGGGAGATCCGGTGAAGGCCAAGGTCGGCAAACTGCATGTGCGGTCCGCAGTCGTGCCGTGAAACTGCCTGGCTGGCTCCGGTGTACACCGTCCGGGGCCCGATGACTTCGCCGTTGGGATACACGGATATACTTTTACACACATACAACACTAGCAGATAAGTAAAACCATTTAGAATTAAGTTGATTTGGGGGGATTAATAAAGGGGTTTTTGCATGTAAAATTTCAATATTCTTTTTTCATCTGGTGATTTCACGGGTCAGAATCGTTAAGCAAACTTTTGAGCCAAGCCGCGAACCTGTTCAGGCTGTTTTCTGGTAGAACAGCACTTCTGCACGTGTTCAACTAAATAGGATTTTTTCAATTTTTGTCTCATGCCAGTGGGAATTTTTCCCCGTGTGACAAGGTTTCAGAGGGATACCTGGCAATCTCAGAAGTGTTTCAGGGGGTTTGGAGGCGTTACAGGTATGTTTTCGAGGGTTTCCGAAGGTCTCACGTGCGTTACATGGGGTCCGAGTGGGTCTTAGAGGGGTTCGGAGACGTTTTTGGGGGTGAAGATGCGTTACATTGGGTCCGAGAGAATTTATGGGAATTTTGAAAGCATTTCAGGAAGTTTAAGAGCATTTTCGGCGGGATTCAGAGGCGTTACGGAGGAGTTTTTGGAGTGTCTCAGATGCGTTACTAGGGGTCCGAGCGGGTTTTAGGGGGATTTTTGAAGCATTCCAGGAAATTTCAGTGCATTTCCGGTGGGATTCGGAGGCGTTACGCATGCGTTACGGAGGAGTTTACAAGGGTTTTTGAGCGTCTCAGGTGCGTTGCATGGGGTCCGAGGGGGTTTAAAGGGGATTTTGTAGGCGTTTTAGGAAGTTTCTGAGGGTTTCTGGGTGTTTCAAGTTTGTTAACCCCCTGGAACGCACCTGAAACCCTCTGGAAACGCTTCTAAAATGTTTTCAAACGCCCCTTAAAAACTCTAGGAACGCCCTTAAATGTTCCTAAGACCCCCTTAAATTCTCTGAAATTTCCCTGAAATTTCGTGAAACGCCCCTCGAACCCCTCAAAAACGCCTTTTAAAGGCTCCTGCGATCCCCTGAATTGCCCTTAAAGCCCCTTGAAACGTTTCTCAACCCCCTAATTTCTATTGAAATACCCCTGAATTCCCCATAATCCTATTTAAACGCCAACAAAACCTGACAGAACGCCCTTAAAAGGCTCCTCTAATCCTCTGAAACAACCTCCTGAATTGCCACTGAAGCCCCTTGGAGCCCCCATTTTTAGACTATCTGGGAACTTTCTAAAAACCCCTTAGCCCCACCTAGTGTATCCAGGAGCAAAACCTGTTCTCGCAAACTAGATTCCCTCATTAAAGCTCAAACTTAATTTATGCACAAATTTCCCTCTTTTTATGCATATTTTAATTTATGCACATTTATGGACCCCTAGACATATGCACATTTATGGACCCCTAGACACGCCCGATGCTCGCCAAGTCACGCTCCACCTGATCCGCCCATCGTGCTGTCTGCCCTCCACGCCTTCTTTTGCCAACTAGACCTGTCGCGAACACCATGTTTGCAGGGTTGTTGTCCGGCATTCTTGCAACATGCCCTGTCCATCGCATCCTTCCGGCTTTGGCCACCTTCTGGATGCTGGGTTCGCCGTTAAGTACAGCGAGCACGTGGTTCATCCTTTTCCACCACACACCCTTGCACACCCTGCACACCGCCGAAGATCGTCCTTAGCACGCGTCGCTCAAAAACTCCGAGTGCTTGCAGGTCCTCCTCGAGCATGGTCCATGTCTCCTGCCCGTAGAGGACCACCGGTCTTATTAGCGTTTTGTACATGGTGCATTTGGTGCGTGGGAGAAACTTTTTCGACCGCAGCTTCTTCTAAAGCCCGTAGTAGCCCTGACTTCCACTGATGTTGCACCTTCGAATTTCAAGACTCACGTTGTTGTCAGCCGTCATTAAGGATCCGAGGTAGACTAATTCCTCCACCACCTCGAAGGTATCCCTGTCTATCGTAACATTGCTACCCAGATGGATCCGATCGAGTTCGATTCCGCCTACCAGCATGTACTTTGTTTTTGAGGCATTCACCACCAGTCCGACCTTTGCCGCTTCGCGTTTCAGGCGGGTGTGTACAGCTCTGCCACCGTTCCAAATAATCTGGCAATAATGTCCATGTCGTCCGCAAAGCACACAAATTGACCGGATTTTGTGAAAATCGATCCCCGGCTATTGAACCCGTTGCCCGTCGCATCACACCTTCCAGAGCGATGTTGAAGAGTAGGCGTGAGGGTCCGTCACCTTGTCGCAGTCCCCGGCGAGATTCTAATGAACTGGATAGTTCACCCGAAACCCTTACGCAGTTTTGCACACCGTCCGTCGTCGTTTCAATAAGTCTAGTCACTTTCTCAGGAAAACCGTTTTCGTTCATGATTCTCCATAGCTCTGCGCGGTCGATACTGTCGTATGCCGCTATGAAGTCGATGAACAAGTGATGCGTTGGGACCTGGTATTCACGGCACTTCTGAAGGATTCACCGTACGGTGAAGATCTGGTCCGTTGTCGACCGGCCGTCGATGAAGCCAGCTCGATAACTTCCCACGAACTCATTCGTTTTAGGTGACAGACAACGGAAGATGATCTAAAATAGCACTGTGTAGGCAGCATTCAAAATAGTGATCGCTCTGAAGTTCTCACATTCTAAATGGTCACCTTTCTTGTGAATGGGACAGATTAACCCTTCCTTCCACTACTCCGGTAGCTGTTCGGTTTCCCAGATCCTGACTATCAGCCGATGCAGACAGGTGGTCAACTTTTATGGGCCCATCTTGATGAGTTCAGCTGCAATACCATATATACCAGCTGCTTTGTTGGTTTTGAGCTGGTGAATGGCATCCTTAACTTCCCTCAGCGTGGGAGTTGGTTCATTCCCGTCCACCGCTGCACTGGCGTCGTCGTTTGCTCCGTTGTCGTGGTCTCCTGTGCCTACGTTCTCAACGCCATTCAGGTGCTGATCGAAATGCTGCTTCCACCTTTCGATCACCTCTCGTCTGTCCGTCAAGAGGCCTCCGTCCATATCTCTGCACATTTCGGCTCGCGGCACGAAGCCGTTGCGGGATGCGTTGAGCTTCTGATAGAACTTCCGTGTTTCTTGGGAACGGCACGGCAACCCCATTTCTTTGCACTTCGCTTCTTCCAGGCAGCGCTTTTCCTCCCGAATGAGGCGGGTCTGCTGTTTCCGCTTCCGTTTGTAACCTTTCACGTTCCGTTGGGTCCCTTGCTGCAGCATTACCACCCGCGTTGCGTTCTTCTCCTCTAAAACAGTTCTGTACTCTTCGCCGAACCTTACGTTCCGGCGATTCCGTTCCACGTACCCGATGGTGGTCTCGGCTGCGTCGTTCATGGCTGCTTTCACTGTACTCCAGCAATCCTCTAGAGGGGCCTCATCGATCTCGCCCTCGTCTGGCAACGCGGCCTCGAGATTCTGCGTGTATGCTGAGGTGACATCCGGTTGTTTCAGTCGCTCTAGGTTGTACCGTGGCGGTCGCCGGAACCGTACATTGTTGATGACGGAGAGTTTTGGGCGCAGTTTGACCATCACCAGATAGTGGTCGGAGTCGATGTTGGCGGGTCCTGATGTCGGAGAAGCGCCGTCCGTCAATCAGAACGTGATCGATTTGCGATGCCGTTTGCTGTGGTGATCTCCAGGTGTAACGATAAGGGAGGCTGTGTTGGGAAAAAGGGCTAAGTATGGCCATTTTTTTGGAGGCGACGAAATCTATGATGACCTTGACGTCGTGACTCGGGCAGCGGTCATACTCGCCTTCGAGCTGCGCGTAAAATGCGTCCTTGTCATCATCAGTACTTCCGGAGTGTGGGCTGTGCACGTTTATTATGCTGAAGTTGAAGAATCGGTCCTTAATCCTCAACCTGCACATTCTTTCGTCAATCGGTCACCAACCGATCACGCACCTCTGCATATCACCCATCACGAAGAAAGCTGTTCCCAGCTCGTGTGTGTTGCCGCAGCTCTGGTAGATGGTATGATTACCTCTAAACGTTGGCACCATGGATCCTGTCCAACACACCTCCTGCAGCGCTACGATGCTGAACCCGCGGTCCTTCAGTAGATCGGCGAGTATGCGGGTGCTCCCAATGAAGTTGAGAGATCGGCAGTTCCACGTACCGAGTTTCCAATTGCAAGTCCTTTTTGTTCGCTGGGGTCGTTGCCGTTGGTCACGATTCTTAATATTCTGTTGCTTATTTTCCGTTACAATGGTTTTTAACGGCTGGCTCGTAGGGCCTGACACCAACCCCCTACTTTCCGGAGGACCATAGTGCACAGTTGAGCTTAGAGTCCTTCCCTGGCACTCGGACGTAGATCAGCCGCCCCTAACATGGGGATCAGACGCTGTTGTGAGCCGCTCCTCCTGGAGAACAGACGCTCAGGTTTGCCGAAGCTTCCCTGTCAGCATACATCCAAAGTTCCCACCGGGGTTGGTTACCCGATCTTCCCTAAGGTTGCTCATAGTTTCCGGCCGGTACCGCGTGGAGGTAGGGATAGGAGTTGCTGGGCAGAGGCTAGTGAATCACAATGGGATCTGAATTGCCCAGCATACCCAGCCTTAACCGCTCATCATTCTACTAGGCATAAAGTAGAAAGAGTGAAAGCAGCAGAAAGGCAACCAGTTCAATAAAGTAGAATAGAATCTAGGCGCTGTACAAAATGTAAGTGCAGCTGTCAATTGAAATTGCTCTCGTAGTGCTCCAGTGGACAATAGAGCTGTAAAATTAGGTTAAGTGATTAAGAATAAAAAAAAGCCACCATGAGGGTAACAAGCAATATCCAATACTTCGTTCAGTTAATAGGACGTAACGTAACATGTCACTTGAGTTTGGTTATTAGAATGAATGAAAATAAAGCTCAAACAATGTCAATTTCTTGATTTTGCTTTGGCTGACTAAGCCATGTGAAAATTACACTTCACTATTACAATTCAAATCTCAATTTGTTCATCGAGCACATATTTCTGTTGTGCACATGAATGTTAAAGCATTTTCAGCAGTGTCATACAATGATTATTCAACAAAATAACCGAGTAATTACAGATTCAATAAAAAATCAAAAACACAAAATTTAGCTCAATTTGATCAAGAACATCAGCTCTGAGTACGCAACATCAATCAAGGTGACGAAAGCCGATGTGTTGATGTCAAACAGTCCAATGCAATTTACGGATACCCCGTTCCTAGTGTTGATCCATACAATCATCAGCATGGTTCGCAGCTGCACGTACTCCGAACGAAATTTTGAATTGAACGGTATTTGGGCGCATATTTGGAAAATGTGACGTCCAATGGAATCAGCCTAAAAGGAACAACTCTAATCAACGTCAGAGAAATGCTTAAATGCCGAAAATCTTAAATATTTACCTCGTCCTGGAGCAGCTCTACCAGGTGACACAGCAAGAAATACTCCAACAAAAATGAGAAAGTTCCGGCGACAATGACAAATGTAACACTGTTTATTCCCATTTCACGGCAAACGTAGATCAGTGCTCCAACAGCGAAAATCGAAAAATAATGCACTAGAAAAAAGGTTTTGCCCACCAGATGTTTTAGAATTTGCAAAAGTCTGAAAATATTGAATGTTCAGCTTAGTTAGATTGATCCATTACAATAACACTAAACATACCTCCAACATTCCACATGGTGATTTACAGCTTCCAATATTTCTTTATTCACACGTTTGAAGCACTTTTCTCCACTCGAGAAATTCTGCTGAGAGATCAGTTTGAAACGCCGATTCAAAATCCGAAGTTTCGTGCGCATTCCCAATAGTGAAGCTCCAACGCTTGCCGTGCAGGAAAAATATTTCGGAACTACCGAAATGCCCAGAAAACTAGTTAAAAGCACACTTAGAATGCCTGATGTACATTTTCCAGCCAAGGTAAGCACGTGTGGCAGCTCGAGCATACCATTGGTCGAAGAATTTGGAATCGACATGATACAAGTATCAACAGCCATCAAACCGAAGATAACTTGAATTACTCTTCGAATAGTTCTATTGAACTTGCTTTGTTCCAGTTCATCGTATGCTTCGTCACCAGAATTTATTCGGTTACTGCAGATGAACATACGTAGTGTTGCAATTGACTTCTTTAGAAATGCTACGGAAACCACTTTTAAGCAAGCAACGGAAACGAACGCAACTTTCATCAATTCCAAAATCACGAGAGCTGCATCCTTCTTCTCGATTAAGGCTTCATTCAATTGTAGAGCAAATACAAATGCATGATAAGCAAACAAGCATCGACAAATGATACGAATTTTTCGCTCATGAACCCAATCAGCCGTCAATGTACTACGGATTCCTGTTTCGATATAATGGAAATTTCATCAGGTCAAAATTTTACTCCTCTAACGGTAGAGGCCGAAACTATACCTCCCATAAGTAGCATTACATCGAGCCACCAAAAGCAATCGCGGACAGGCCCTTCTCCAGGCCAAAAGTTGGAAATCCACATAGAAAATGAAGACCACCGAGGAAATCCTCGGTTCCAAGCGTATCTCGTTTTGGACAACATTTCGGATCACAGTTTGGTGAAAGACTAACAACTGATGATAGAAATCGTCATCGACTGACTCCTGCCAGTATTCTTTGCCGCCGTAGGGTAATATCAGGCGAGGAACTGTAGTGGGTGGTGGTTATGCGAAAGTTTTTGCAGTAATTTGAAGAAAATTACCTTAAAATTGCAGCCAACATAAACACGCAGTCATGTTGAAATAGCTGTCGTCTGGAAACAACGCAAATATTGTACCTAATAATCTTGGAAGTCTTGATTTTGATTTGTGAACTGAAGCACTTGTCGTTTCACGTGTTTTAAATTACACCTAAATGTCTATAGAATATTGCTGATTTTATCGCGGTCACAAAGAAGTTTCTACGCCAACTTACAGTCCGTGCCTAGCCTTTGGCTGGAGGAATATTTTCGTCGAACGAAAAATTTTCCACCCATTCTTTGGTAGATTCGCATGTATCGTAGTTGTTCCGTGTTATTTGATGATTTTGACTTGTTATCGCCAAACCCAAGTAGCACCTGCAACTAAAATAGAAATGATCATCGTTGCAAACATGTTGCAACTGAGTTTTTATGAAACAACGGATGTTTTTATTTGGGTTCAGAAAATAAAAACATGTGAAACAAAATTAAAACCTATTAAAATCCTGTTGTTAAGGGCGGACGGGACGGTCGGGGAAATATCCGCCATTGCTCTGTTGCTACTAAGATGGTAATCTCAGATTCTACTTCATATTTTGCAACAAAAACCTATCACTGTGTATGCTCACTTGCAGTGCATATGCTGATTGTTTTTCAGCATCTGCAGTGCGATAGAACTCGAGATTACCATCTTCAAAATCGCGAGGCAAATTGTTAGAAAGAGAGGCAAGATAGGAAAAATAACACGGCGTCCCGTTTCACCTTAAAGCCAAACTGAGGTGTTACATATTTATAACAACTAGCGCAATGCAAATAAACGTCATCGTTATTATTATTATTATTATTTTTCTTTATTATCGAGATTTTCAGCCCTCGGCTGGTTCATCTCGTCCGTCATCGTTAGTTGAAACTTTCGAAACCAATTAGTAACTGAGGTATAATCTGATTGTTTCAACGAATCTTAGGTACGACCGTTTACAAACCAAAACAACCAAAACATTGATACTGATTGTTATAAACATGTTTACTTGAAACTAATTTAGAACATAACGACAGAAGGGACAGAAGGGATGGAAGCTGCAAAATGTGCGACAAAAGGTTTTTGAAATCATAAAAATAATAAAATGCATTATAAAAACTTGAACGTTTCCAAAAGAACGAATTTATGTACAAATAAAACGTATCATTTTCTTCATAAACTTTTCAACATATTCTGTAATTTCATTAAATTAAAATGGTTAAAAAATTAGTTGGAGGTACAACATTTTTGTTGCATTAAAAAAAATGCAAGTTTATTTATATATTTAAACAATTGATTCATTATTATACCATAGTTGCTCCATATTAAATATCAGTAAATTGCTCAATAAAGAATTCATACATTATACGATTCCTTCTACAAACCAAGAAGAATATACAAGCACTGGCAAATGCTTTATTTGTTTTTAATTCTGCACTGTTTGATTCATAATCAGGCAAAATGTCAGACACAGTACTCCGTTTTTAAATATATGGTACGGAAGTTTTATCACCTTCTTTTGATCATTACAATGAAACAGGATTTCTACAAGCACTTTCACAGTTGCTAGCAGAATACTTGAATAAACTTAGAAATAGTCATTAGGTATTTCGGGGCTATCCATAAATTACGTATTAGTATGAGGTGAGAGGGGGATTGAGAAATCTTATGCTCCGTACTAAAATATATGCCACAATTGCCACAAAAGTTCAGCCTATTGAACGCAGTGGTTTAATTTCCCCAACAGGGGAGGAAAAAAATATATGGGGTTTCCTATGAAAAAAATAAATGAAATAGGGGAGGGGAGGTTAAAAAAATGATCAAATTGCTTTACGTAATAAATGGACATAATCTTGATTGTCGACGAGAAGTAAACGTCCATGTGTTAACATTTTTTGGTTGTTTTTGTCCTACCGTGTAAAGCAATGTTGTCATGGACATGATTTAGCAAGCAAAAATTCTAAACTAAATTTCAGCATTTTACGGTTGCATTCAATAAGCTGCTGAAATGAACTCAGACAAAGCATTATGGCGCGTACATTTTTACTACAAATGTCTAAATTTTCACTCGCAAAATGATAAGTAGACTAAGGCGCGTTGGAAATACTGAGCCAGAAAACATGATTGTCCAATAAATCAGGAGCGGCACAAAAATTGACGTTCTCGTTCAGCCTTTTTTGCGGTAAATTTTACCCACTCAATTATTAATCACATTGATGAACTGTTGACGCATAGTCACTGGCAGTGACGAATGTGATGACTAGCTGACTAGTTGTCGAATCGGTCACAATTTGTAAGTCGACCATGAGTTGTATCTCGGTTGTAAATCAATTGTGAATTGAAACCGTTTCTAACACGAACGGATGTTTTATATTAGCCCCACCTCTTGCGCTTTTTTCGATGCAATTTAGTCGTTAATAAGACGATTTGTACAAAGGGCACAACATTCAATATAGTTAAAATATAGAAACTTATTAACGTCCAAGTGTGTTGCTTGGGAATAGTCTATTTTGCATATACTTTCAGAAATCGTCTTATACAGGGTGTTAGGTTCCTGAGTGCAAACTTTTTAAAGGGTGATAGAGGACCATAAATAGTGAAGAAAGTTGTTCTACGTATATGGTCAAATCTCAACTGTTACGTAGCTATTGAACTTACCATGTTTTTTACTCTTATGGCCTCAACAGGCTATAACTTGAAAATGGTCAAACTTATCGCAGTTTTTTTTACCCTTATTCGAAAGATCATTGAATTTTATATCAAATGGCATCTTTGAATGAATTGGTTTAGTTAAATAACTAAGTTTTCTAGAGCAAATAGCTCAAAAGAAGTGTGTTTCAATTTGTTTTTGTAAATTATCTTTGAAAAATGCGTAATAATGTGAAATTTTTTCTTAGGCAAAGTTGTGGCCCCTGCTTCACTCTACAATTCGTTCTTTGACATCAAACTTCTATCTTATATCGTTTTCTTGCAATTTTAAATTAAACATCGCATTTCGGATCATCAATTTGCAACTGTCATGGTTAGCATTTTTTGGGCACTGTGCTGCACATTTAAATCAAAATTGCACGAAACGAGAGCTAGAAGTTTGGTGTCAAGGAACGTATTGTAGAGTGGAACAGGAGCCACAATTTTGCCAGAGAAAGAATTTGAATTTATTACGCATGTTTCAAAGACAATAAACAAAAACAAATTAAAACACACTACGTTGAGCTATTTTGCTCTAGAAAACTTAGTTATTTAACTAAACCAATCGATTCAAAGATGCCATTTGATAGAAAATTCAATAATCTTTCAAATAAGGGTAAAAAAACTGCGATAAGTTTGACCATTTTTAAGTTATAGCCAGTTAAGGCAATAATAATCAAAAACATGGAAAGTTCAATAACTACGTCACGGCGTGTATATGGTGAAGGTTTATCACAAAAAAAAATAGGCATCGCCAAATCCAGCGTTTTTCGAAAATATGGACTTTTAGCTTTCATTTAACGTGTTCCCCAAAAAAATCCACCCAGGGATCCCGAACAACTGTTTCTGATGAAATAAAAACCCGGATTAATCCACCTAGTGGTGATAGTGCCTTTCTCGTCGAATATGTACCATGATCCTTCCGTCGACGTAAGCATCCTGAATCCTATAAATACTTTATTTATAAAAGCAAAAATTTTATCCAAGCCACCATCGAGTTAGGAAACTTATTGATGGCATATATTCCCGACGTTATGTTTAATGTATAGGCAGAGCTGAAAAATATCAGTCCATTAAGTTGACTTTGTGACCACCTTTACTATTACTGGTGGCCGATCAATACCTAGGCGATAATAACAAGCTATAATATAATTTATTTCACAATCAAAAATCACTTTACAGTATTCGATAAACTTTTTCTTGCACACTTTACTGGTTACTAGATTCATGAAATTTGACCAGAAAAATGGAAGCATCTGAAATTTTTCATACTGAATCCAATTCAAATTTGAACCATATCACAGAGCGCGAGGAGCAACCAGTCGGATCAAAATTTTGCGCAGTAATTTTAGACGCAAAAGGGGATTGAAAAATTTTGTTTGAAGTTGATGCAAATTAATTTCAATTTTCCCATGCAACCCCCATTCTACTGTATATTTACACCTTAGGAATTTGAAAAGATGTGATTTGATGAGCCTGCTTCAGTTTTGTCAAGATTTTGTTCTCTTACACATATTTATCGCTTGCATTGATTATTTTCACTGTTTTCACCACTTCCTATGAAATACCCGGAACCGGTTCCAAGATTGTACCTTTTGTCTCAAATATGGTCTGAGACCAGTTCCTTGCTAACTGTTCAACAGCTTTTCTGAAAAGCTGAAAATTGATGTACATAGGGTAGCGAACCACTTGGGCAGCGGCCGGTATTTTGGGCACTCTTCGCTATAACTCAGTCAATTCAAAACCGATTGACTTGAAATTTTGTACACGGCTTGATACTATACGTATCTTATCGCGTTCCAAAAATTGTGTCAATTGGTTCAGAATTGGCTGAGTTATAACAGAAAAGTGCCCAAAGTAGGACCCCTGCCGAGATGGTTCCACTTCCCTAAATGAATTTGGTTCATTTTACATTTTGGTCATTCTGGCGGAACATACACAACGGGTTCTGGAACTCTACCAATAGTCTGTAATGTGATCTGTGACTATTTTCTTGTCAACCGTTCGTCAGATTATCGAAAAAGCCTTGGTTTGATGTGAACTGGTTCTGGAACACTACCGGTAGTATCTGATGTGATCAAAGGCTGTGTTCTTGCAAACCGTTCATCAAGTTATCGAAAAATCCGCAATTTAATGTGTCGCATGCATGGGTTTGGCTCCCATATGCTTTTTTCCGGAATACTGCTGGTTGTACCAAATATGGTCTGAAATCATTTTCTTGCTAACCGTTCATCAAGTTATCTTAAGAGCCCCGATTTGATGTGTCGCATGCATGGGTTTGGTTCACTTTTATATTTGACCACTTCCGGCGGGACATCCGGACCCGATTCCAGAGCACTACCGGAAGTCTCTACTGTGATCTGAGGCTATTTTCCTGCTTACCGTTCACCAGGCTAACGAAAAAGCGGTGTTTTGATGTATCGCATGCATGGGTTTGGTCTAGGGTTTGGTTCACTTATATATTTGGCCTTTTCCGGCGGGGTACCCGAAACCGGTTCCGGAATACTACCGGTAGTCTGCTGTGATCTGGGGCTATTTTCCTGCTTACCGTTCTTCAGGTTATTGAAAAAGCTGCTATTTAATGTGTCGCATGCATGGGTTTGGTTCCCATCTACATTTGACCACCTCCGGCTGGACACACGGAATCGGTTCCGGAACACTACTGGTTTTCCTTAATATAGTCTGATTCCATTTTATTGCTAACCGTTCATCAGGTTATCTGAATAGCCGAGAATTGATGTGTCGCATGCATGAGTTTGGTTCAATTTAATATTTGGCCACTTCCGGCGGGGCACTCGGAACCGGTTCCGGAACACTACCGGTAGTATCTGCGGGATCAAAGGCTACTTTCCTGCTTACTGCTCATCAGGTTGTCGAAAAAGCCGCTATTTGGTGTGTAGCATGCATGGATTTGGCTCTCTTTTATATTATGCCATTTCCGGCGGAACATCCGAAACCGATTCCGGATTACTGATATGGCCTGAGACTATTTTCCTGCTTTCCGTTCGTCAGGTTATCGGAAAAACCGCGGTCTGATGTGTCGCATGCATGGTTTTGTAGCATTTTCATATCTGTCCCCTTCCTGGGGTACCGATCCGGAACACCTAAATGGCCATAACTTCGGAACGGCTGAACCGATTCGAACCATTTTCAATAGGAAACAATGGGATCAGATTCTGCGTCGAATGAACCGTCGGTCATTAAAATCGGTTGAGGTTTACTGCCAAAAAGTGATGTGAGTTTTTTGTACACACTCACACATACGCACACACACACGCACACACATACACACACACACACACATACACACACACAGACATCACCTGAATTCGTCAAGCTGAGTCGATTGGTATATGTGACTCGACCCTCCGGGCCTTCTATCAAAAAGTCATTTTTGGAGTGAACATGTAACCTTTCCAGTACACTTAGTGTGTACGAGAAAGGCAAAAAGAAGATTGGTTGAAATTCTTACGACTGTTCCTTATGTTGCTATGTAGGATTTGTGGCGCAACGCATGTAAAAGCCAATTATGCTAAAAGGTGAAAGATTAATATGAAGTAATATACACGGTAAAAAGTCTAAACTCTGATATAAACTGATTGGCACTTGAATTCGCACTACTGTCTAATCAGTTTGTTATCAATCAAATATCATTCGAAAATGAACATTCAATGCCTCTTCAATTTAAATGCAAATTCACTTCAATTCGTAGTTGACAATGTTTTGATTTCAAAACTAGAAATAAAAAAAAGTGTTCACCACACCATAGATTCGATACCAGGACCTTGAGATTCATGATCATCTGTTTTCCCACTGCACTACTTCACATCTGTTAGAGAGGTGCATATTGAAGCGAAACACTTTCTACCACCTGTCATCTATATTTACTTTCATGTCCAAAACAGTCATTACCAAACCAATAGCTTTTCACTTTGGATCGTACTGCTTTATACAGTAGTGCAAATCGAAGTGATTTTCAGTTAATTTCTCCGGTGGGATTGTTTTGGTTCTGAAATCAACACTGACAGCATTGTGATTTCAAAGGAAAAACATTGCTGATCATGTTGATTGGGATGTTGAATAGTTAATGGATTTTTCCCTTGCATCGAGCGTGCAGATTTTTTACCGTGTACAAAGAAAACACAGCCTACTTTGATTTGCGCCTATTTTGATTTAAAATGAATAGAAACAGAGCGAATAACTGGTAAAATTTGTTATTAAAATCTTCTAATGATAGGTAAGGTAATCGCAAAACATTTCTTAGTCTATCCCAATGCGTGTAAAATTCAGGAAAGGATTTGATTTAAAAAAGAGCAGGCGTACCTTTTTTTGCCGCACTTTGGACCTGAAAAAAAAAACTTCAAATCGATAGTTTTCCGTGCAGCATTTCTTTACAATTGCGGACAAGGAAAAACGCACTGAACTGAACCCTCTTGAGCGATTATGTTTCAGGTTCACATCTAGTTTATGGACCTTTCGTTTCATAAAACTATAATTACCCACGAACTGAAGTACAGCCAATGAGAAAAAAGATTAATATTGTGTGCTCACAATGTCATAATAAAAACTGTCACGCCATCTCTAGAATGGCATCAAATTTCACGCATGTTTATTACGATTGGACTAAAACAAATTATCACTTAAAACCACGATTTATTTTCGACCCATATCAGCTGTCAAAATTTCATATCGATAGGATGCCTTACAGTTTTACATCAGCCATCCAAAGGTGGCATTTTTTTAAAGTTTTTCATTCCTTGTTGGCGTTTGATCCCAACATGGTGACATAGCTCGGATAAACTGTACAACCTTATTGGGGTTTGTTCTCCAGACATCAAGGGATTTTATCAACCCCTTGTCAAAAAACCTAGTTCTTTTAATAGCAATTGCCGGACAACAACGGCATAACAAATGTTCCAAGTCTTTTGTATCTATATCGCAAAAACGACAGGTGGCATAGAATATATTATTTTATTTTATTTTTTTTTTCTTCAATCACTTAACCTAATTTACAGCTCTATTGTCCACTAGGGCACTGCGCGAGCGATTCCAATTGGAAGCTGTACATACACTTTGTACAGCGCCTAAATGTATTCTATTTCTAATTGTACTACATCGAACTGGTGGCCATTGCGCTGCTTTCACTGTCTACCCTATCATGGTAGAATGATGAGCTCGAGGATTTTGATGTGTGGCTGTTTGGTTGTTCCTGTTTCCAGTCCGATTGAGAGTCCATTATGGGTTGCCGTTCGCCGATGTCCAAGTATCCGGGTTCATTTGAGCCATGGGCTCAGAAGAGGGTCAGTGTCAGCTGCTCTCAGGGGGAAAGAGCAACTGACGAATGTGCCGGGGCTGGGATCGAACCCATGACCATCTGCTTATGAAGCAAACGTGTAGCCACTACGCCACGGGCCCCGGCTTTATTCTAAATTGTACCTTTTCAAAGATTGCACGTGACTTCAAGTTCAATCTAATCGTTAAGACACTAGACATATTGTGACCGAATGCTTCTCACACTAGTTCCTGTTTAAACTATTAATGGCTTGTGTAGTCTTAAAATTAAAACATTTTGGAAAGAGGTATGTAATCTGCACCAAGCGAAAAACCCGATTTTGTGAACCATGCTAAAATTTGCAGAAAATTTGCCAATGGTAGTCAAAAGTCTACATTATTTTCAATTGCCAAAGCTTTAACATAATTGGACATAAGTTTTCAAGATGTTGCGATATTTGAGGTTCTTTAGCGCATACTTTTCTTTTTCAATTTGCAAATCAAATTTAGCATGCAAAGAAATGTGCGGGATTTCTTTACAAATAGTACTAATAAAAATGTTTTTTATATCTTCTTTAATTGATACTTGGAGTTTAATTAAGTTTATCAGTTAGCGCTGCATTATCAAAGGATTATCAACAACATCAAACATTAGGGAACATGAGGCTTACTTGTTTTTGCTGCCGTCGCCAACTGCAAAAGCCGAAAGAACTCCCGTAGGAATTACCTTGTATCAAAAATTATATCACACAGTACATAACATTGACTGTATATAGCAGAAGCAAGACACATGCATAAAATTATGAGAAGGCTAGGCATTTTATATGCATAAACACAATATAATCCATAGAGTCGAAGCGGTGACAGCGCAGATCTTCAGCAAACCTACGCTGAGATTGACGGGTAAGAGTCCCAGTCGATTCAAGATCTTTTCGAAATATAAATATCCACTGGTACAATACACTAAATTCTTTTTTTACACGATCTTTTTTTACGCGGTTTTATTTTACACGATTTTTTTTACACGATTTTCTCGAAATTACGCGATGTGTTTTTGGAAAGATTCTTCTCTCCTGGTCGCAATTTACTTCCGATGGGGCTCAAATTTCTACCAGAGATCTCTCTTATCATCCTTGATACCCTGTCAAAATTTTAGGATGATCCGATAAAAAAAGTTTTGAAAACTTTTTTTACACGATTTTTTTACGCGGAACAAAAAATCGCGTAAAAACAGAATTTAGTGTACATACTAAGGCGGTTGATGGACAAAGTAAGCTCTCCGTTAATATCTGTTTAAGTGCTCGCTCATATTTAAAACATTAATCGGAGAAGCAGGCTTTTTCCCAACTGAGATAAAACGCCAGAAAGATCAACAAGATCACAAAACATTTCTAGTTCTACAAACAAGGTGTTATAACTCCGTCATTGCTTTTACGAAACAATATATATTTTTTTCGATTAGTCAATATCGGATACAAATTCAACTGAAGTACAAAATTTCAAAGCAAGCTCTATTTGAGTTGGGCTGTTATTTCTGAAAGAATAATAGGAATAATACTTTCTTTCTGTGGCAAAATACACTGCTGTACAATATATGTGTATATACTTGTAAGAAACGAGCAGAAAGCAATTCTTATTTTTTATACCGTCAAGGCGCCATTCACCGTTGGGGGTCCATTCACCGTGTGCCTTCGAATATTTTTTCATTATTTCCATGTTATGATTGAATGATATGACAATTTCCCTTCAATTTCACCAATACAATGTTGTATTAGTGAAATTGAAGGGAAATTGTCATATCATTCAATCATAATATGGAAATAATGAAAAAAAAATCAAAGGCACACGGTGAATGGCGCCTTGACGGTAATGTAGAAACGGTGGCGCACCAAGTATTACGAGGGGCAAGATCACTACATGTTTAGTTCGTTAATTGCTGTTAACAGAGTATGTGTCCTATGTTCACTCAGAATTCACATAGGCCAAAAATATAAATCTTGTTTCCATGTGTATGATATATTTGTTTGTATATAGTTTTGGGAAACCAAAAATATCTCATACTTGCACCATATTGTTTAAATTAAAAGCGGTTCGTCAATAACTTCCTCCCAACAAATGGTCCACAGTGAGCAACAATTTTCAAATGAAAAAGTTGTTCGAGGTCCCTCGGTGGGTTTTTTTGATCGACCCGTTAAATGAAAGCTAAAAACCTATGTTTTCGAGAAACGAAGAATTTGGCGATGCCTATTTTTTGCAATAATATTGTTCTACCAGACACACCGTGACGTAACGGTTGAGATATGCGTAGAACAATTTTTTTCACCATTTATGGTCCTCTATCACCCTTCAAAAAGTTTGCACTCACGAACCTAACACCCTGTACTTTGTTAGGAAACTCTGTGAATACAACACCAAGTCAATGTGCTCCTGTAGTGTTTGAGAGAGGCCCTAAGAAAGTGAGAAACACCTGAAACGCTGAGCTGAGCAGAGGGTGATATCCAATTGGATGGATGTCAAAAATTGCAATCAGTTAAAACGATTTATTACACCAAATGCTTATAAAACCAAAAGGCTCTTAGAGCTCAACAAGAGGGCTCTATGTACATACACTGGCCTTACTGTCGTTTCTGTAATACGGAACGTGAAACTGCGGAACATCTGCTTTGCAGTTGTGGTGCTTTATACACGCGCAGGCAAAGATTTTTAAATAGTGGTTGCTTGCAACCCAGGGAGATCTGGGCTGCAGAACCTGGTAAGGTCTTGGGGTTTATTAATTCCATTGCACCTGACTGGGAGACGACGCGTCGTGGCAGAAGCTGATTACTTGACATATGGAAATTAGCTAGCTAGATGCGAATATCAAAACGGGACATGCAAGAATAGTTCAACTTATTGGGCGCAGTGGCTTAATTTCCCCGACAGGGACGGAAAAAAATCGCTGCTTAGTGGCAGAATTTCGAAACAATTGTTCAATTTTATGTAAGTCTATTTCTTACTGAACATCTTTGGTTCTGAGCTATGAGATTTCTCAATTTTGCATGTTTACTAGCGCCGCCTAGTGGCAGATTTGCGAATCAGGTGTTCCAGTTTATGTAAATCTATGTCGTACTGATCAACTTTGTCAAAGACACCATCTTTTTAAGTTATCAGGATTCTGAGCTATGAGATCATATCGTTTGCTTGACAACCTGATATGGTTCCTGTAGTGCAATTTAGCATTAAACTGTTGATGGTGCCTCTAGTGGCCAAGTTGCCAACTAATCATATGAACCAAAGATCTAAATGGTAGATCTTTTCAAGCCCTAAAATTTCACCGAAGAAAGTATTGCGCTATCTCTTAACACACCCGAGATAATAGGCCACACCCCCAAAAAGCCGAAATCCCATGAGCTCTTAGTCTCCTATAACGCTCACCCCTGCCTAGTAGGAGTCCGTTTAATAGGAATTCGTTTAGTAAGAGACTCGACTGTAGGTGAAATAATGGTTGTTTGAATACGATATGCCTGCACACAAGTGTTTTCGTTTACAGATTCTTTAGAAAATGTGAATAAGTAGTCAACCGCAGCGGAGGGTGAATTCGGCAGTCAAGTGTAAAGCTGCGCTGAGTTTTACTGCATTAAAGAAACTTTGATGCCGCTAGTTTCGACTTCCATAAAGCCGATTACTATGTTCTGCATACTGCGGTTCTCTCTCGAGATTGGAGACTTTTCTTCACGATCGACAACGTCAATGATGCGGTGGACTTTTTTACCAATGTCGTCTGCACTGCGCCGGTATTGCAATTGCCGATCGCAGTACAGCTGTTCAACGTCGCTAGCAGGGAATATAGAGTTTACAACAAGGTCAGGTATACTCGGTATATCTACCGCACCCAGCGCCATCTACGCCAAAACCCAAAGCAGTTCTGGAACTTCATCAAATCTAAACGAAACGAAGACGGACTTCCTACTTCAATGCACTCTGGAGAACTAAAAGCCAACTCGACTGCTGAAAAGTGCGATCTTTTTGCCACTCAATTTAAAGCGACCTTCAGCAGTTCCACCGCGTCATCCGCGTAAGTTGCGACAGCCACTCGTGGCACTCCCCGTGATGTGATGAAATGTTGAAATCACATTTCGGATTGATGCAGAAGATGTTTCAAAAGCGATTCGTAAACTGATATTTTCATACTCTGCCCAGATGGTATCCCGTCAGTTTAATTGAACCGTTGCTGTTCAGCGGTTCTTGAACCGCTGGCAAGGCTCTTTAACCTCTCGTTCCAATATCAGCAGTTTCCATCAAACTGGAAACATTCGTTTCTGTTTCCAATTCACAAAAAAGCGACAAACGTGATGTCAGCAATTATTGTGCGTTTAGCACTAAATTGATTTCCGAAAAAACTTCATTGACTTCCGCTGCCTTTCCGTTGCGCTAAACGTAACGTCGGAAGTAGTGCGCTGTACAGTAAATCTGGTTTTCTAGACAGCGCACTACTTCCGACGTAATGTTTAACGCATAGGAAAGGCAGCGGAAGTCAATGAAGTTTTTTCGGAAACCAATTTAGTGCTAACGCCACAATACCACGGAATAACCTCCCTATTAGCCTGCTTAAAGGTGTTCGAAATCATAGTAAATGATGCACTTTTTACCTGTTGCCAGCATTATATTTCAAGTGATCAACATGGTTTCTTCCCGAGACGGTCTGTCAACGGAGACTGTCCCACATATAAAATCGATTTGATGGCAGTTTTCATCGTTAAAACACACTAGCCCACAAAGCGACACGAGCGCCAAACGGTCAAAAACGGCGAGCACTGGAAATAAAAATGACAACTCAACAATGTAAGTGATGGGACGCTGGCGCCATACAACGGGAGCATAACGACATACTCTGATATGGCCGTTACAAAGTTTAACACAAGGCAGAAAGCGAAGATAGACGTCTGTTCTCTGTGGAAGCAGGGAGATGCTATCTATTTGAACATAAAAGCTGCCTTTGACAGAGTTGTCCACGCCATACTTCTGAAGAAACTAGAGAAAATTGGCGTGTCTGGCCATTTTGTCGAGTGGTTCAGATCCTATTTGACTGGCCGATCGCTAAGTGTTTAAATCGGATCCCTTCAATCTACGCCCTTCACTAACGTGTCCGGTGTACCTCAAGGCAGTAATCTCGGCCCTTTACTGTTTTTGCTGTTTATTAACGATGTAACGTTGGTATTACCGCCAGGAGCAAGGCTCTTCTATGCGGATGATGCTCGTCGTTACGTGCGTAAACGACTGCATTGTGCTTCAAATGATTTTATTCCGATTTGAGAAATGGTGCACGGATAACAGACTTACTCTCAGTGTAGCAAAATGCCAGGTTATCACATTCAGTCGGAAGCAGAATCCAATAAGGCAATCCATGAGACAGATGCGATCAGCTGATTTTCTTTGTTTACCATGTATTTTTGACATTCGTCGATCGGGGTGACAGTTGAACACAAAGGAATTTGTTAAGCATCGAGAACACTCGACAAAAATTTGGTAAGCTGCTCGTACACTGTGTTTACAATTTCAGCTGTCACCCCCATCGCGATATGTCGTCATGTATTGCCTTATAACGTTTGATTATTCGCTTGCAGGTATATCTCTCGACCGAGTATAGCAAGTTCGTGACTTTGTAAGTGTTCGCAGTTCAGTTCGCAGTGCAAAACCTACCACTAGAGGGAAAAAAAGGATCTTGTTGGTAGCCTGAAAGGGGTGGCGATAAGGAAAACCAATATGGAATGAAATCTTAACGGACACGATAACTGCAGCTCAATGTCTCGGGTCACTGCCCGAACAATGAAGACCAATGACCTAACTACGCTCCACTCCATAATACTGGAGACTCGTAAAAGAATCGCCAACCGAAGTGGTTGAAGCAACACCTTCTTGCTTTTGTTGATGTGCTGTACCGGTGAAAAAAAGGTGAAGAAGTGGAAGAAAGAAAGAAGTTAATCGCAGAAGGACAGCAGGTAATTTAGTTCCTTCGTCAGCAACCTATACGGTCCTAATATTCTAATTCGGATCCATAGAACCCCGCTGTTTTGAACAGAACTTCGGTTCTGTAGAAGTTCAAGGCATCACCCACCCCCCCCCCCCCCACACGTTGGGATGATCCTAAAAGTTCCTCCGCTGACCGAGTCCGTTAACATACTTGGCCGCCGGAAGACCAGAAGGGCCTGCAAATGCCGCCATCGCGTTGCTTCGCCACCCCGTAAGGCCGCAGAAGAACTGGAAGACACTAGCTGTGCACGTCGCCATCGATGAAGACCTAGAGGTGTACGCTGTGTGGTGGTGGAAGGTAGAAGACGGGGCCCCGAAGAAGTGAAAAGGACAGGTTAGATTAGACTATAAGAATGCGGGAAAGAGGAAAGCGTTAGAAGAAGAAGAGGCTGGAAAAGTCCGAGAATAAATGTGTAAAATGTAACGTGACGTGAGTTTTTATGTACGACAGTGGGAAGATTCCCTGCCCGCGATTAACTGGTCGAGAAGCATTCCGACCTTGAGGTGTTGTTCAGGGAGTCTCAGGAAGGCTCCCCTACTGAACTAGTCGGCAGTTACAACTTAGGTGTTGTCCTCGATCATGGTCTAACGTTCCGTTCTCATTACGACAAGATTATCTCTAGAGCGAACCGGCAGCTCGGATTTATAATGAAAATTGCCAACGAATTCGATGATCCTCACTGCTTGACATCACTCTAATGCTCATTAGTGCGCTCAATACTGGAGTTTTCCGTCGTTGTTTGGTGCCCCTTCTAGAACACCTGGACAGTGCGCAATGAAAATGTACAAAAGAAGTTCGTACGTTTTGCCCTGCGGAATCTACCTTGGTGCAAGGATCAACGTTTGACTCCCTATGTCAACCGCTGCTTTTTGGGATTGACACTTTAGAAACGAGACGCCATACCGCACAGGCCATGTATATTGCAAAGATCCTGAAGAGTAGCATCGATGCATCGGCACTAGGGTGGCCCACACTTATATGAAAAACAAAACAAAAACAAAAATTTCGAAAAATGCCAAGTCTTACCTCCTGAATCAGTTGTTTTGGGCTCCCAGAAGCTACGTTCAAAATTTGAGCAAAATCAGTTGAGCTTAAGGGAGCGCTCAAAACGCTTGAAGTTTGTATGGGAAAACTTGGCCAAATGTATGCATAAATTTTAAGTTTTCGAATTTTGCCGCTAGGTGGCGCTGTTAGAGTTCAATAAATAAACCCTTTGATATTATTGTAGGTGACTATATGCCAAACAACTTTGCCAAAGACCGCAAAGTGACCGGCTGTGAAAAAAATTATACCCTAGGCAAAGTGAGGCAAAGTATTGAGATTTCATTATTGATATTATTCCTTTACATGTATTTGAAAAACAACAATAAAGTTTATCCTCACTTTACCTAGGGTATAACTTTTTTCACAGACGTTGGATCACTTTGCGGTCTTCGACAAAGTTGTTTGGCATATACTGCCGTGAATCGCAAGTCAGTCCCATCTGTAAAAAGTAGGCATCGAGAAAATGGACTCTGACGTTTTCAAATTTGATTTCTATGTGAAACTTCAAAAAATCGCCATGAATCAAAAACTTATGCGATCATCATGAAACTTTCACACATTGCTTCACACATGAAAACGTAACAGTGAAAAATATAAATCTGACTAAAACAGTGTTAGGCTTTGTACTGGAGGGTACACTATTTCGTAATGGGACTGACTTGCGATTACATTTCATTATGGGACAATCTGACTTAGTGTTGTTTTTCAATTTTACTGAACAAACTATACATTTTTATTCATGCAGCTGAAAGATCATCCGAAGATAGACCGAAAATGGCCATTAACTCATTTTTGCCCAAAATGCAGATGGGACTGACTTGCGATTCACGGCAGTATAGTAATTACCAAAGGGTTTGATTATTGAACGCTTACAGCGCCACCTAGCGGCAAAATTCGAAAACTTAAAATTTCTGCATACATTTGGCCAAGTTTTCCCATACAAACTTCAAGCGTTTTGAGCGCCCGCCTATAGGCTTAACCGATTTTGCTCAAATTTTGAACGTAGCTTCTGGGAGTCCAAAACAACTGATTTAGGAAATATAAGTGTGGGCCACCTTAATCGGCACTCCTATCACAGATTAATTTGTACGCTCCTGCAAGATCGCTTCGAAGGCGGGACGTTTTGCAGCTGGATCGGCGGAACAGTCGATACGGACAACACGATTCTGTACGGTTCATGTCGTCTACTTTCAACGAAGTTGCTTATCTGTTTGATTTCAATATTTCCTTGGCTTTCATGCAGCAACGCTTCACGATGCACTTCCGAAACCTAAACCGAGTGAACCATCAGCTTTAGGATTAGAATAATTAGCCACAGAAGTCCAATGTCGTGACTGTTCGTGTGACAAATTTCTAGTCTGCCACGCCCTTACAGCGTCAATAGCGGTACTAGAAGTTTCAAATAAATTTTGTTTACCAAAACAAAAGATTTGAAGAGCTGGACACTTAAAAACAATTAATTATTACAATAAAACTTATAAATTTAATTAAATAGCAAAAGTGGTCACAGCGCCATTACAGTTCTAGTGTATTGCTATTGCTTTAAGTTACATGTTAAGTTTTAATTTTGACGATTGTTGTTTTCTCTCTTTTGTTTTGTAATTTGGTTTTATCTATGTATGTTTTCTTTACTTCATTAAGACATAGTCAGATGAAGATTGGTATTAAATAAATAAATAAAAAAAAATGATCTAGATGCTGTGCCTGATTTTTCAAAACTACAGGTGCTATTGATCTCTTCATCAAATATATTATTAAGAATATACAATAACAATGATTTCTATCGATTCGTCAGTGATTTGTTATTCATTTACGATAAGTGAAAAGATGCTTTCCTTACCTTTCCTACCGGAACATAGTAAAACACAAGAAGGGCACATTCTGCTATGAAATTTACACGTCTAATATTTACAATACATGTCATGTTAGGATTTCTCGTAAACATACAGCATATTGCACGCACCGATTATGTGCATGATATTTGTTGTAATTATACACGAACTTTTTTCTAACGTTGTCCTCAGCCTGTTTAAATTAATTCATTAATTACACTAGTTTACAAAATAAAACGAAAGTCGTGAACTTATGTCAACATCCAAAATTTTTGAAGCATAATTTGAATGAGCATTTTTAAGCAAAATTTTAAGTAGAACAGTTTTAGAGTTTTAGCTCAATATCGAGTTTTTCAACTTTTTAAAGTATGGATTTTAATAAAATTCAAATATCTTGCGTTTAGTTCAACCAATTTTAAAATCTTTTTCCATAAATTAAAAGCTGAATATAATACCATTCGATCATATCAATGCAAGTTTTGGGTCAGATTGATGAAATTCAAGATATTGACGAGTTTTGGAGAAGATCTCCTTAAAGTTTAGCAAATTTTCCAAAAGTATATGAAGAATTGTAATTTTTTCAATGAGAAAAAAACAATTTAAAAATTCTTTCTCAACGTTTATTTGACATACCATATGTAGGCGAGTTACAGTAAAAAATCAGCTCAATCGGAGCATTGATTACGGAGAATGAGATGTGTGAAGTAAGCGACTTTGAAAATCGAATTCAAATCATCAACCTTGTATGGAAAGTCGAAAAAATTTCCGCTCTACTGTAATTTTTTTCCTTCGCGTTTTCGAACTTAGGGCATGATTCTACACCGAAAACGATCATCAGCTTACCGAGTTAAAAAATGCTGTAAACTAGTGTTACCCTATACGAACTTAAAATCAGCTTGTACACTAACATAAACCCGTTAGGGCAATCTCGCTGGATTTATAAACCACCTTCATATACCAAAAAATATTGAAATTTCGTCAACATGGGAGCGCGTAAATGTTACTCATGATTTGAGCGGGAGGGTGTTGGTTGAAAATGAGTAGCTTTAGTTCTCAGTACTCGTTGAAGGACAATTTAGTGGACTCATTTTCGTGAAGAAAAAAAAATAGACAGTGAGGATATTATACTGTTAAAAATATATTCCTATAGGTACATATGAGTATTCTAAGAAAACAGACTGACGAACTCTTTGTTAACTTTCCGCACCGTGTCAACGGCATCTCCTACAGCTTCACCAGCAGCCACCGGCGCTCCTCCAGCAACGGACGATATAAACTCTGCTATCACTTTCATCATCATTTGAAAGCTTTCCCCAGGTCGCCAGTTGGTTGCCTGAAAGTTGTTGAAACAAAGTTACGTTTGAAATCTCATCTGCCATTCAAAACAATCGACCGAACTTACCACTGTATCAATGGCATCGTTCAGATTGAACACCACCGTCGGCTTGTTACCCGTTCCTCCTCCCTCGCCGGGATCACTCTGAACGGAATCCGCCGACGTCGTCCAATCAAAGAGTCCACCCTGTCCGAAGAACCCCAGTGGACCTCCATGTGGTCGATTGATTGGTTTGTACCCACCGGTGCAGGGATATCCTCCGACGGCGTCGTAGAAATGGTTATTGAACACGGCTCCTCCCGTATGTCCCGGAGATCCCGTGTCCGAAGCCACCCCGTGGCCGTTGTAATTGTTTGATGGAGAATAGTAGTTTACATCGGCCAGCACCAGGTTCAACGGTGGGATCAATGTCTTCGGATCAATACGGTTCCCATTGGAATCACGACCCGTTCGGAGGCGATTGAAGAGATCATACGGAATACACGGTTGACCCGGTTTCCGCCGTTTGAACTTGTGTTTGTACTTGTGTCGGTTCTCACCGAAAAGGTTACCGAATCCTCCGAACTTATTGTTGGCGTTGAAGTTGTACAACAGGTTGTTGAAGGTAACTGGGTTGCTGCCGAAGTTTCCACTGCTGCTACTGCTGAAGTCTGCCGCGGCGTTTGTCGGCGGAGGATCTACTCCATCTTGTGCGTCTCCATCATCGTCATAGTCGTCTTCCGGTTCTGCTTCTATCGGTTCGTCATTTTTCGCCGGCGGAAGTCTATTGAAGTGAGCGTTTGGTGCTCGGTTGTGCGCCTGTCTGGTTGTACTAAATGTGACATAAGGCCGATGAGTGGTCGACGTTCTGCGATAGTCTTCCTCTTCGTGTTCGTAGACATTGTACCGACTGTAGATGTCCGGTTTGTTGTCTTGACTGTAACCACCAAGGATGCTGCGACCTTCGAGTTGCTCGTTTTGCCTTGATCGGGAGTCTCCGTTCGCTCGAGTGCCGTCCGGAAATGAGAATGGTCGTCCCAGTGTTGTCTGGCATATTGTACTCAGAAGAATGATTTTTAACTGAAATTGAGAATACAAAACATAATAGTGTCAGAATTGTATTTGATATAAGGGGTGATACTCAATTTTGTGTTTTATTTATTGGTTTTCTTCAATACAAAAAAAAACCTGTACATTAAATGATAAACTTTTCGCCACATTACACCCCGAGCAGAAGAGAATAACAACAGCATAACAAAATGCGTTATTTTGGCAAAATAACTGCATAATGGAACTAGTTATTTCTATGTTATTAACATAACATATTGAGTTATAAACTTGTCTGTCATAAGCGGCAAAATAACAAGTCACATAACAAAAGTTTGTTCCTGGAAAATCAATTTAATAACATGTTTTGTTAGTGTCAATAACAACTTAATAACAGCGAATTTTGAAATATTTCAAGAACAAGTTTTGATATTAAAGAGTTATTGATAACATCCCGAAAGCAAAATTAGTTATGATATCAAACAATCGCACATGCTGTTGAATAGGATGCTAAAGTGGAGGCGATATGCGTACACTTTACCCGTGGTTAAATGAAATCATGTACGCATATGGGCTACACATTAGCATCCTTTTCTACATCATATATGACTTCGTGTTGGCTGACATTACTACACATATTTAGACTAGCATGTGAGAATGGCGGAACAATCATTGCGAACTTCAGTTTCTCTCTTCCCTCATAGGCGTATTTTTAACTATTCATGTAATCTTTTACCACAAATAGGTAGATCCGACTTCATCCTCTGGAACGACAAGGAAAACATGTGAAAATATAAAATATTTCTCTTATATTTTCAGCATTCGAATTTCGGTCCCCATACAGAGTTCCTCGGATCATTATCATCGTTTGACGAATTCTTTTCAAGATTACAGCTCAACTATGGATTATTTCCGGAAGAGCCTTTATTTAGTTTTAAATATTGTTTATAATGTTTTTCGAAAAGATAAAGAGGTTTTGTGCCTTTTTGAGAACGATTTCACGCATAGTTTTCGAAATCACTCAAATGGGGTCTCCCTCTTCCCAAATTTATAGTTAAAAATAAATAAATAAATAAATAAAATATTTCTGAAGCATAACTCGCGAAATTACAGTATTTACAGTATAACGTTGTTGAATGATGTATCAGAAGGCCGGCTCCAGAGGCACATTATCATCCATTTGGGACATTTGTGCCATTAAAAATATACATTTTTAATACATTCATTTTAAATACATTTTTGCTGTATAAGAAAGGAATCAACCATTCTTAAGCAAACTTTAGCTTAAGAAACTGTTGTTCAGTTACTTCTGTTCCTTGGGATAGCATAAAGTGTTTGTACACTCTCAATAATACAATAATAATCAAACTTTTTCCACAAAAAAAATGTAATATTGACATGTTATTTAATGGCTGTATACCAATAGCTTGGTCATAACAAAATAAGATTGTCCAACAAAACATGTTATGGAAACGTAATGCCTTGATAATACAATAATAACAAAACGAGATATAAAAACAGGTTTTGCAATTTCGTAGTAATTAATTTGATATTCACCTCTGCTCGGGACAGTGGTTGAAATCGCGAAAAACACGATCGTACGAAAATCATTTAAAAAGATAATTAACTAATTTAGTGTTTATGTAAACGTTAAAGGGCCCATATAGCCGGGGCGGTAAACGCACGGATATTCAGCATGACCATGCTGAGGGTGATGGGTTCGATTCCCGGTCGGTCCTGGATCTTTTCGTAAAGGAAATTTCCTTGACTTCCTTGGGCATAGAGTATCTTCGTGCCTGCCACACGATATACGCATGCAAAATGGTCATTGGCAGAGGAAGCTCTCAGTTAATAACTGTGGAAGTGCTCATAGAACACTAGCTGAGAAGCAGGCTTTGTCCCAATGAGGACGTTACGCCAAGAAGAGAGAGAGAGAGAGAGAGAGAGAGAGAGGGTAAACGTTAAAAAGTGAGAAAATGGAAATTTTCAAACATAATTTAAGCATCGAAGAGACAAAGAGTAATTAACACTTAAACTACCGAGGGGGTAAAAACTCCCGCGAACTACCAAGGGTCCAAAAAAAGTCGGAAGTCCAACTTTGACAAGGCATTTCTCGGCCGTTTTTTCAACCTTTCAATTTCAAAACTTTTTTTTGCGATGGAACCTGACAGGTTTCAAGATTTTCGTCCATTTAAAAAAATATAAAATAGATGCGTCTACCCAAAGTTATTAAGCAAAAGGCACTTCCTAGTTTTTTTTGAGAGCGCATTTTTTGCGCACATTGTTCAATAAAACAAAATGAGCGATGACATATGGTTTTTTCGACTCTAAATCATGCGTACAGCTGGAGTGAACATGTTTATGCAAAATTATTTATTTTTCAGTACACTGGTAATTTACCTTACTCAAAAAACTGCTAAACTACCCTATTTTCCACATAAAATAAGCAATAAATAAAAATTCAAAGCGATGACATATAGTTTTTTTGGTCTTAAATTGTTCGTAGGATTGTACTCGACATTTTTGATGAACAATGAAAATGTTCTAATTTCACTCTTATTTTGTTTTACCCGGAAAACTACGAAAATTCCATACTTTTTACACAAAGTAGTCAACAAAACTAAACTTAAAACGATAATATGTAGTTTTTTAGCCTTGAATTGTACGTAGCAGTTTGGAAGACATACTTGAAGAATAATAGTGATGTTTTCAATACACTCAAATTTTGATTCACTCAAAAATCAACTAAAGTACCACATTTTTCACGCAAATTGCCTATCAAAAATAGTGGCTTAGAATGCAAAGTAGTTTTTTACCTTTAAATTATTCGTGAAAGTGTACTGGACGTTCTTGATGAGTAATAGTGACGTTTTCATGACACACTTAATTTATTTTACTCGAAAAGCTATAAAAATATTATAATTTTTATACAAAAGCGTCAATAAAACAAAATTTAAAGCCATAACATGTAGTTGTATGGCCTTAAATTTTCCGTTACAATGTACTGAACCTGTTTTTGATAAAATGTCGATGTTTACATTACACTAATACTTTTTTTATAAAAAAAATGTACGAAAATACCACAAAAAAGCGAATAAGCCAAAATTTAAAGCAATGATATGAAGTTTTTCAACTTTGGATATATTGTAGTAGTTTAGTGGATTCATTTGAACAACCTTAGTGATGTTTTTATTACACTCATATTTTATATCACTCAACATACTAGGAAAATACCACATTTTGCACACAAAGTAGTCATCAAATAAAAATCAAATAAAAAATCAAAAACAACTCAAATTAAGAGAACTTACTATGCGCAGCACATAGTCACATGTTGATGTACCGTAAAAAAATATATTTTACACAGATGATAATTATTTTTGATAGCTAAAAGTACTGAGATTATCACTCAGGTGGAGTACTGACTCAATTTGTTATTTATAATTTTGTAAAATTCTTCATGTTTTGATACAATAAATTAACCTAACATGTTTCATACGGCTTTTCCCATCATGCTGATACTCTTTGCGTTGCAATCTGTAATATTTTTTGGGATTTCATATGTTTGTCAGAGCACTATCAAAGTTTTCCCAAAATGAAAATGTGATTTTCGCTCATATGAAAAAATAATATTGATCACCCAAAACAATTAAAACTGTCCAATCCTTACATTGCAATTATATCTGAGACACCGGTACTTGTTTTAAAATTATTAAATCAGGAAAAATATATGGAATAATATTAAAGAAATTGGCTGAAAAACTATCAAATCTATCCCGTTTTACGGTATTGCATCAGAAACTCTTCTATATAAATTTGTTTTCCAAGAATTTCCCAAAAGGAGCATTTCTTCTTCTTCTACTTCTTTCTGGCTCTACGTCCTCACTGGGACTTGGCCTGCCTCGCTTCAACTTAGTGTTCTTTGAGCATTTCCACAGTTATTAATTGAAGGGCTTCCTTTGCCTGCCATTGCATAAATTTGTATAATGTGAGGCAAGTACAATGATACACTATGCCCAGGGAGTCGAGAAAATTTTCCCGACCGGAACGGGAATCGAACCCGCCGTCTCCGGATTAGCGATCCATAGCCTTAACCACTAGGCTAACTGAAGCATTTATATTTTATGATATCTTTCAAAATATTTTGTCGTGGGTTCTTTTCGAAAATCTTTCAAAAATATTCCAGAGATTCCTTCAGAGATATTTTCAAGGATTTATGCGGAATTTATTTAGGGGTTCTATTTCTCGAGGAATTCTTTTAGAAAACTTTTGAAATGTTTCCGTGTATTATTCCTTTGGGTTTTCATCAGAAATTCCTCTAGCGATTGCTTGATAAATTTCTCCAAGGACTCATTTAGAATATTATCATATTTTACAGGAATCTCTTATTTTTTTCCAGGAGCATTTTCGAAGTTTTTTTTCTGGCTTTCTCCAGTTCTCTCAAGTTTCCATCTGCCAAAGAGTTTTCCGATAATTCTCCTAAATTTCTTCGCTGCTTTTCATCCGGAGTTTCTCCTGGGATTTCTCTTAGAAATTTTCAGAGTTCTTACATGAATTTTCTAAATATTTCCTACCAGATTTCCCAGTTCTTCTCAGTATTTCTTCCGAAGTTTCTCTCGCGTTCCTCATTGCATAATTTCTCGCAAAAACCACGTGGATTCATTCCGACATGTCTCTCGTTATTTACAACAATGAATTTTGTAGGTTATCTCAGGCAGGAGGTTTTCCTAGAAACACTTTCAAAAAGTACAGTACTGGACCGATTTTCATACAAAATGCTTAAGTTTGGAGCTCTGTATTTCAGCTTCTAGAGCACAAACTCCGAGAGTAATCTCAGGTGAAACTTAAAAAAATTCTCGCAAGAACCTTTATAAAATATCCCGGATGTAACTTCTGTAGAAATCCGGGGAGAAACTCCAGACAAAATCATTGAAATTTCTTAAAGCTTCGGCAGAAATCCCAGAAGCAGTTCCTTCAGAAAACTCGTGAAAAACACCTTTAAAATCCGGGAGAAGCCTCAGTTGAAATCCCAGCAATAGTTTCTGTAAAAACGTTAGAAATCCCGGAAAAATCTCATGGAGAAGTACCAAGATCAATACCGGAAGAAATCGCGGAAAACCTTCAAGAGAAATTCCGAGAGAAGCTCTAAGAGAAATTCTACGACAACATCTGATGTATGTTCTCGGAGAAAAGAGAATAAATTCCTCGAAAATTTGTTTGGGCAAAACGCAGGAGGAAAAATCCAACGAGAGACTCTGAGAGTAAATATGGGAAAACCTCTAGGAGAAAATCTATAGGATTCTCATAAAAACCTTCAGGAGACAATATTTGGATGTCAGAAATCCTGCAATATTCTCCAGGAATTTTTCCGGAAAGAACTGTTTGAATCTAGAGTAAAAACGTCGATAGGAATACGAAAGAATCCCCGAGAGGGATTTGAAAAGGAATCCCAAGGAACAGGAATGAAAGAAGGCTGAAAATCTCTCTAATAAAGACACATAACCTAACCTTAGCTTTTTAAACCAATTAAGTTCGTAACTTTTTTTCATTTTCACGGGATTTCCGTTTATTTTTTGGTGATTGCTACTGCATGTTCAGGAGACGCAAATGGACATAAATAAAAACAAATAAAAAAATCCCTGATGAATTTTCGGTTTGCCTTGTATTTTTTTTTCAGGTAGTAGATAACCTGAAACTAGTACAACAAAGTCAGTAATAGAAATCTGCATGTGTTTGTTTTGAATTTTGTATTTTTGGCTATTTTGTGTGAAAAATATGGCACATTCGTGATTTTTTAGAAAAACGAAACGTGGATGTGATGTGAACATCAAAATTTTATCAAATACATGTCTAGTACATTCCAACGGAAAAATTTAAGACTAACAACTACATCTAATTGCTTTAAATTTAGTTTTATTGCCTATTTTGTAAGAAAATTATGGTATTTTAAAAACTTGTTTGGTAAAATGAATTAAGAGTGTCATGAAAGCGGTATTATTGTTCAACGTTCATCATTTCACGAAAAAAATCAAGTCAAAAAACCAGAATGCATTGCCTTATATTTTTGTTTGTTGACTACTTTGTGTGAAAAATGTGGTATTTTTCTAGTATTCCGAGTAAAATAAAATATGAGTGTAATAAAAAATTCACTAGGATTGTTCAAATAAATCCACTAAACTACTACGATAAACTCAAAGCTGAATAACTACATATCAATACTTTGAATTTTGGCTTATTCGCTTTTTTGTGGTATTTTCGTACTTTTTTATATAAAACAAAATATGAGTGTAATGTAAACATCAACATTTTATCAAAAACAGGTTCAGTACATTGTAACGGAAAATTTAACTACATGTTATGGCTTTAAATTTTGTTTTATTGACTGCTTTGTATGAAAATTATGGTATTTTTGTAGCTTTTCGAGTAAAATAAATTAAGTGTGTCATGAAAACGTCACTATTACTCATCAAGAACGTCCAGTACGCTTTCACGAGTAATTTAAAGGTAAAATACTACTTTGCATTCTAAGCCATCATTTTTGTTTAGCAATTTGCGTAAAAATGTGGTACTTTCGTTGATTTTTGAGTGAATCAAAATTTGAGTGTATTGAAAACATCACTATTATTCTTCAAGTATGTCTTCCAAACTGCTACGAACATTTCAAGGATAAAAAACTACATGTTATCGTTTTAAATTTAGTTTTGTTGACTACTTTGCGTAAAAAGCATGGAATTTTCGTAGTTTTCCGGGTGAAACAAAATAAGAGTATAATTATAACATTTTCATTGTTTATCAAAAATGTCGAGTACAATCCTACGAACAATTTAAGACCAAAAAAACTATATGTCATCGCTTTGAATTTTGATTTATTGCTTATTTTATGTGGAAAATAGGGTATTTTAGCAGTTTTTTGAGTAAGGTAAATTACCAGTGTACTGAAAAATAAATAATTTTGCATAAACATGTTCACTCCAGCTGTACGCATGATTTAGAGTCGAAAAAACCATATGTCATCGCTTTAAATTTTGTTTTATTGAACAATGTGCGCAAAAAATGCGCTCTCAAAAAAAAACTAGGAAGTGCCTTTTGCTTAATAACTTTGGGTAGACGCATCTATTTTATATTTTTTAAAATGGACGATGATCTTGAAACCTGTCCGGATCCATCGCAAAAAAAAGTTTTGAAATCGGTTGAAAAACGGCCGAGAAATGCTTTGTCAAAGTTGGACTTCCGACTTTTTTTGGACCCTTGGTAGTTTAGGAGTTAATCAGTTGACCTGTATAAGATAGCATTTTTATTGATCTTTTATTATGCCTTGACTTTTTTGCAACTTTGCAAGATATCTCATTATAAAAATGGTAAATTTTCATAGAAAAAATGCTAAATTCACTTAGAAATAATAACAAAATGGCAACACTGTCTTCAGAAAAAAATGCATAATAACATACCGAAAAAGTGTTCAGAACATCAGAAGCCATGAAATCCTCATCCAACAAAGAAATAAATGATTTTATGCAATTATGCCATAGAAAAATTTAATTGCACCATAAAAAATTGAAATTGCGCCAAAGAAATTGGAATGCTCCATAAGTATTATCCAATTGCACTAAATAAAATACAATTTGCTCCATAAAAAAATGAAAATTCTCCATAACTTTAAACATTTGCACCACTAAAGCAGTGCAATGTAAAATAATTCAGGCCTGTCAAATTAAATTATGAGAATATGCTATCTGTGGAGGATTTTCAATTTTTCATGGAGCAATTCATATTTTCTATGGTGCAGTTTGATAATAGTTATGGAGAATTCATCTGTTTTCTATGGTGCAATTTCAATTTTTTATGGTGCAATTTAATTTTTCTTTGGATCAATATTCAATTTTCTATGGGTGAAATTTTAATTTTTTATGGAGCGTTTGCATTTTTCTGTGTAGCATTTATATTTCATTATGGAGCATTTTAGTACTATTTATTGGTGCAAAATTCCACTTTGATTGAGAAAATTTGATGTTTTACTTATACATTCTTTATAAAGTATGGAACGTTTTCAATTATTTATGGGTAACATTGGACATTTTCATGGAACATATGTTCATTCTTTAAAGCCTGTATCCGCAATAATCGGGACACAGAAATACAGATGTAACTCTGAAATAGGTACATTAATATTGTTCAAATTTTGTCTAATAACAGCTTAAGATGTGTTTATTTCACCTACAAAATTTCATGTGAATCGGTGCAGTACTTTTTGTTGTAGCAACGAAAGAGTAAAATGTGCCCCATTGAATTTTGTACAGTCCCTAGTTTTGCTTGTCAGTGTTGTAACTTTTGAATTTGGTCAAGGAAATGGCTGAAATTTTGAACAAAAACATCTCAATCTACATTCGTTGCATGGGCAAAATTTCAAAAAAATCGATGCACTATCAACAATTTTATAGTCGAAACATGCATTGGGACTGAACGTGATTTTAGCCCCTCAGACAGAAATTAGTCAGCACCCTTTATTGTTTCGATTGTACTATGGTAAGTTCTATTCCAATAATCATCAAATTTTGTAGGCATAACATTATCATCTACCTTCTGTCAAAATTTCATGAAAATTGGCAGAGAAATTTAAAAGTTATGAATACGCTACCATCGCACATGAAAAACACGAAAAATATTCACTAGCACTCACGCCTATTAACATCAGTAGCTTCAATCCACTTGAGCGAAGTTAATGAAATTTTGCAACAAAGTGTCTCTATAAGTATCATAACTGCTGACAAAATTTCATAATTATGATCACAGAACTTTGGACTGTAGCTTACAAGAACCATCAATTATGCGAATAAAAATTGATCATGATTGTACAAAATGCTTAAAACCACGTCTATTTGTTTTTCATCCACAGTTAAAAGTAAAGCATCGATATTTATGAAATTTGCCACAAATAATAAGCATACATCAAAGAGTTCTCAGTCAATTATTTGGCCATTTTTACCAATTTATTACAGAGCTTTAGCCGTTCTTCTGTGTCCCGATTATTGCGGATACAGGCTTTATGAAGCGCTTTTTGATTTTCTATGGAGCGTTTCTATTTGTTTATGGGTGCAATAATTAGGCTGCCATATCAAATACCGTGAATTCGTCCGTAAACATTGTACGTGAAAACCTGGAGATGAATAGATTTGCTGTTTAAGTTTTTTTTTTCGTTTAATTTGTATTTTGTTGATCAATCTTAAACGCTTATGTTGAGTATTATTTGTTTTACTGGAGTCCATGTAAACTATGTTGTTGTGCTTCGTTAGAATATATGCCTATCCATAATGAGTGAAATGTAACTTGTGCTGCTTTTAGTAAATTTATCATTCAATTAGACTATAAAAGTCCGTTGAATTATCATTAAATAAATAAATTAATAAATGCCGCATATACGGCAGAAAAGCATTTAATAACCTGCTGTAAAGGCGTATATAGTGCTAAATAAATGCCATTTCAACTGCTTATTGGTCTCCTGGGACTTCTGGTGTAGTTTCCGAGAAAATCCCTGAAAAGATTTCTAAAGGCCACATTTGAAAAGTTACCTTACAACATTTTCCGAAAAAAAAATCACAGAAAAATGCTCTCATGAAGTTTTTGTACAATTTCGCAAAATATTTTTTTTTGAAATCCAAAGACCTGAAGGAGTTTTTCAAGGAATCACTGAGGAAATTTCTGAAGAAAAGGATTGTTTGAAGGAATATTTAAAATTAACATGAAAGAATTTAAGAACCCAGCCCCGGTACTACTAAAATTATTTGTTTGAAACATATTTAAGAAATGTCGAGGAAAGAAACTCTGGAAAAACACCTGAAATGTCACCGGTAAAATGTCTGAAGGAATTTCTGAAGAATGGTCTGAAAAATCCAACAATAAGTTTATGAAGCAGTCATTGAAGGAACTTTGGAGAAATTGGTGAAGAAACTTTAAGGAGAATCTATTGGGAATTTTGTAGAAGGATTTCTGGAGAAATTCCAAGGAATAACTCGTGGAGGAATTTTAGGAGAAATTTTTGATGATATCCCAGGAGAGTATATGGCATAATCTTTGGAAGAATCCCATTCAGAATTTATGAAAGAATTACTGGAGAAAATCTGAAGGCATCCTGAGAGGGATTCTTCTTGTGTAGACATCTTTCGATGAATTCCTGTTAGAGTTTCAAGTAGTAATCCTGCAAGAAACTGCAAAATAAATTTCTGATAGAACGGTTTATATTCCGAAACGTGTCGTTGCGCAGTGAAAATGTTTAACTGGGCCTATGATGATAAACCCGTTCATTTCTGTTCTGTTCTGTTCTATTAATTGTTCATGTAAAATTGTTCCGTTTCAATTCCACTAAGAATTTGCATAGCAGGGGTTCGTGACGCAAGTGGTCACACGTTTGCTTCATAAGCAGATGGTCATGGGTTCGACCCCAGCCCCGGCACTTTTGTTGATTCGCCTTAAGAGCAGCTGGCACTGACCCTCTTCTGAGCCCATGGTTCAAACGGACTTGAATACTTGGACATCGGCGAATGGCAACTCATAATGGACCCCCATTCGGGCTGAAAAAAGGAACAACCAACAGCCACACATCAACAGTAGAGATGGGCGAACCGTTCGAGAACGGTTCCGAAGAACTAGTTCTAAGGAGAAAACGACTGAACTGTCGTTCTATTAAAAAGAACTGTAGCTCTCCGTTCTCTTAAAAACGAGAAAACTGAAAGCCTCGCAGAACTGTTCATCCAGCTTTTTCAATAATCGTAGATTGGGTTCTAAGAAAGCAAAAAAGTACTCCGATGACATGCTGCCGGATGAAAAACGGCAGTTGATAAATGGGTCAATGCTGTCAATGCACAGTATCACAAATCCTACATATTTGAGCAGAGATGGATTTTCTTGATAACGTGGTCAGGTAAATAACACGGCAACGTAAAAACGTCAAGCTTAGGTTCACAAAACAACCATAACAACTACTGAACGAAAGAACGGTTCAATTAGAACTGTTCTGCCCATCTCTAATCAATAGCTTCGAATCCTTGAATAAATTTCTGAAGCAATCCCGGGACGAATTTGAGAAAGATTCTCCGAAATATGTCTTTCATTTGGGAGGATTTCTGACGGCATCCCTGGAAGAAGTCCCAACACCACAGCGTTTTTTTTTTTGCGCGCGTGAGGGCACAAACAATTGAAAACTCACAAAGGTAACTTTTACTTTGAATTGTCTTACTAATTATGAAGACACTGCACTGTCTTCAACCAGAGGTTGTATAGACGGAACGATTATGTACTAACATGAGATAACGGACAGCACACGAAACACCCAGTGGTCTAGTGGAGAATTTCTCGTTCGACGAAAAGTTTTCAAATCAAACCTACACTCCACCTAGACGACTGACACTGCGAACCGCACAGTCACATACATTTTACCATATAGGGTAATTCGCTAATTGTTGAACACTACCCAAATGTTGAACAGTTTTTGAAAATCTTATTATAAACCTTACTTAAGTAATTTTCATCCAACGTAAACTTATGATGTAGATGCATATACATGTGGGTAACGATATTGCTCTAATTAAGTTACAAAATTATACATATTTTACGTCAAAAAAATTTATTGAAAATTTTGTACCGCTGATGACACGAAAACTGCACAATTCTTACGATTAATTTTAGGAAATTGCTGTTACGAAATAAGCTTTGCGGGCAAATCGACCACAAATATCAAAGGCACACCATAGTTACAAGACATGGAAGGATGTCATTAACAGTTTACCATTGTTTAAAATCACATTTTCATTGTAATTTAATTTGGAAAAAATATTTTTCTTATCACACTATCATTATGCATCCATGATCCAATTGTTGAACACTGGCATAACCTACGATGTTAGGACCATGACTGCTAGAATTTTTTTTCACTTTACCTAACCGTGCATGTCATAGGGTTTCAAGGGCGTTCCAGGGATGTTCTAGGGGTGTTCCAGTGGGCTTCAGAAAGATTCCAGTGGTTTTCAATGAGTTTCAAGGGCGTTCCAGAGGTGTTCAAGAGGGATTCAGAGTATTAAGGGGGTCCAAGGAGTATTTCAAGGCGGTCCAGGAGGCTCAGAAGCAACCCACGGGTTTTCAAGGGATTTCAGGGTCGTTCCATGTGTGTTCCTGGGGGTTGAGTGGGTCCCATGGGTTTCCAGGATAGTTTCAGGGGCTTTTAAAGATAAATCTTTTCAGCCATTTTTGCATCTAGTCATGTTTAAAACGATTTTAGTCCACTAGAGCTCTCTTCAAATGTGCGATTCCTTGTCATTTAAATGAATTGTCACTAGCTCGGACTAGCTGGGCACAAAACACGAAAAACCCGGAAAAAAGTTCGCCATAGTGAAAAAATATCGGATGTCGGGTCAAAGTCGGGTAAAATTTTATCAAATGTTGGACCACTGTTGGACCTACATCGGGTAACTGTCGTGTCTATGTTGGGTTTGGTGGCCAAAATAAAAATAGGTGAATGATAGGTTGATGTCGGGTTATACGTCATCAATTACGAACACTTCAACCGTTCAACAATTGGCGAGAACCGTCCAACATTAGGATGAGCTAGCTTAAGGAAGCGTTCAACATTTGGGTTACAGACTTCCCATACAAATGTTTTATTTTCTCTTAGAAAATGGAATTTAAGGGAATACAAATTCAATGGGCAGTATAGGGGATAAGTAGATCTAGACGTTCACTGCATATTTTTCAACTAAAGTGGAATTATGCACGGAAAAACAAACGAAAACCAAAATGCCGGTACTAACCGTTCAACAATTGGCGAATTACCCTATGTCTCCGTTAATTTATCCAGAAATTTCTTCAGAAATTTAACTAGAGGACAATTCAAAGACTGATTCAAGAAGTCGGCAAGAAAAGCTCATATGGACCTCCTTAGAAATACTTCCTTTGATTATTTAGCATAATTAGAAGTTCAGTTATGCTACTGAAATTTCTCCAAAGACTTTAAACCTTTCAGGACGCGCGCCGTCAACCAGCTAAAACTGCACCGCGCTCGCGCAGTATACGACGAACGCGATTTTTTCGTAGTGTCGCCATTTTTTTCATCGGCGCGCGTCCTGAATGGTTGAGAATTCTTCTAAAGATTGCTCCAGAAAATCCAGAAATTTAAAAAAAAAATCTACGATATTTCTGGAGGAATTTTCAAAACAATTCCGGAAAAAAATCTGAATAAATCTTAGGACGGTTTCTTGAAACAGTCCATGAAGGAACTTTTAGGTGGAATTTCTACATGAATCACTTAAAAGTCTCTGAAGCAATCCCTGATGAAATTTATAAAGGAATCTCTGAAGGATATTCTAAACGATTTTTATAGTTCTTGATAGCTTAACCAAATCTGCGTTTGTCCGTTCAATGTCGCCAATCAATCATTGGTTAGCCAGGTTCTTGAATCTTGTGGCAAGTTGAATCCAATTTTTCCATGATGCCAATCTTCAAATGGTTTATCAACTTATTTTTTATTTTTGCCTTTCTCGTACACTAAGTGTACTGGAAAGGCTATATGTTCACTGCAAAAATGACTTTTTGATAGAAGGCCCGGAGGGTTGAGTCACATATACCAATCGACTCAGCTCGACGAATTGAGGTGATGTCTGTGTGTATGTATGTGTGTGTGTATGTGTGTGTGTATGTGTGTGTGTATGTGTGTGTATGTGTACAAAAAAACTCACATCACTTTTTGGCAGTAAAGCTCAACCGATTTTAATGACCGATGGTTCATTCGACGCGGAATCTGGTCCCATTGTTTCCTATTGAAAATGGTTCGGATCGGTTCAGCCGTTCCGGAGATATGGCCATATAGGTGTTCCGGAACGGTACCCCAGGAAGGGACCAGACATGAAAATGCATCAAACCTATGCATGCGACACATCAAACCACGGCATTTTCGATAACCAGATGAGCGGTAAGCAGAAAAATAGTCTAAGACCATATCTGAACCGGTAGTGTTCCGGAACCGGTTCCGGATGTCCCGCCGGAAGTGGCAAATATCAAAGTGAACCAAACCCATGCATGAGACACATAAAATCACTGCATTTTCGATGACCTGATGGACAATCAGCAGGAAAACCATCTCAGACCATATCTAAACCGGTAGTGTTCCGGAACCGGTTCTAGGCGTCCCGCTGGAAGTGGCCAAATATACAATTGAACCAAACCCATGCATGCGGCACATCAAACCACGGCATTTTCGATGACCTGATGGATAATAAGCAGGAAAATCATCTCAAACCATATCTGAACCGGTAGTGTTCCGTAACCGGTTCCGGATGTCCCGCCGGAAGTGGCAAATATCAAAGTGAACCAAACCCATGCATGAGACACATAAAATCACTGCATTTTCGATGACCTGATGGACAATCAGCAGGAAAACCATCTCAGACCATATCTAAACCGGTAGTGTTCCGGAACCGGTTCTAGGCGTCCCGCTGGAAGTGGCCAAATATACAATTGAACCAAACCCATGCATGCGGCACATCAAACCACGGCATTTTCGATGACCTGATGGATAATAAGCAGGAAAATCATCTCAAACCATATCTGAACCGGTAGTGGTCCGGAACCGGTTCTAGTCGTCCCGCTGGAAGTGGCCAAATATACAAGTGAACCAAACCCATGCATGCGACACATCAAACCACGGCATTTTCGATTACCTGATGAGCGGTAAGCAGGAAAATAGTCTCAGATCATATCTAAACCGGTAGCATCCCGGAACCGATTCCTGGTGTCCCGCCGGAAGTGACCTAATTCATACATGCGACACATCAAATCATGGCCTTTTCGATAACTTGTACGATCAGCAAGAAAATAAGCTATGCCCACATTAGAAACTACTGATAGTGTTCCGGAATCGATTTGAGGTATCTCGCTGAAAGTAGCCGAATGTAAAAGAGAACCAAAAAATATTCGCGACCAGTCTTCCCACAAACTTGACACATGTTCAACTTCTGTACGTTTTCTCGCACTTGTGTTGAACATCAAACACCAAACATCGGAGTACCCGTGTTTGCTGCCGTACTCCGTACCGAAGAGTACTCAAGTACAAAACTTGTGTACGTACAGAAGTACAAAACGAAAATCGATCCGAGCACAAACCGAGAATGAAACCCGAAGTGGCGTTCGGATTGGCAAACGATTGGTGCCGAACTGTCAATCGTCGTTCGAGAAAGTTCTTTTTTGCACGATTGCTTCCCACTTCGTTTCGCACGGTACACATGTACTGTACATATGTTCGAACTTGTGTTTGAAACGAACTTTGAACATAAGTACACGTTTGGGTACAGATTTGTGTGTTGCGGTACGAACGCACAGTCAAAGTACAGGCGGAGTATAAATACAGCAGTACTTAGCGAGTTTGATGTTCGTTTGGGAAGACTGTTCGCGACACATCAAATGGCTTTTAAGGTATCCTGATGAACGGTTACCAAGTAAAAATATCTCAGATCATGCTTGGGAAAACTAGTAGTGTCCCGGAATCGGTTCCCGGTGTCCCTCTGGATGTGGTCAAATGTAGAAGGGAACCCAACCCCATGCATGCTCTTCATCAAACCGCGGTTTTTTCGATAAGCTGATGAAAGGTTTTCAAGAAAACCAGCTCAGATTACGTTAGAGACCACCGATAGTATTCCACAACCGGTTTCAGGTGTTCCGCCGGAATTGGTCAAATGTAAAATTGAACCATGTTAATTTTCCGGAACCGGTTAAGGGTGTCCCACTGGAAGTGGACATACATAAAAGTGAATCAAACCCATGCTTGCGGTACATCAAATCGCTTTTTTGTCAGCAACCTGATGCATGGATGATAAGAAAATAGGCATAGTCCACAGAAGCTAATACCGGTAGTGTTTTTAGTTCCGCGTAACCTGATTAACAGTTTTCATAAACTCAGATCACATTTGAATATACCGGTAGTGTTACGGAATCATTTCCGGGGGTCTCGTAAGTAATACAAAATATACTCAGATTACATAAGAGGCTACCGGTGGTGTTGCAGAAGCAGCGTTGGGTGCTTTAGCGAAGTTACGAAAGTGAACTAAATGAATGCAAGCGATAGATGTGTGTAAGAGAACCAAAAACCTAAAAAAAAACTAAAGCGATCTCATCAAATCACACCATTTTAGATTCCTGAGACGTAAATTTACAGTAGGATGGATCAACCTTGTATGGAAAAATTAAAATTTAAACGCATCAGCCCGGAACATTCTTTTAAATCTTTATTTGCATCTAAAATTTCTACGCAAAATTTTGATGTGGCTGGAGGGCGAGCTCTGTAATGTGGTTGATATTTGAATGTGATATAGCATTGGCAATTCAAATTACTACATTACAAATTCTACATGAATTTTGCAACCAATTTCATTGGTTATAAAAATATATATAAAATACAGCATAAAATATGCAGATAAAACTTTGTCAAAGTGTTCTGTGGAAAAAGTTTAATCTTGGCTAGTAATTGTCATCTTGGTATGAATCAGCCTCCAGTGAAGGTGGTCAAGCAGTCAACTGAAAGGACTGATACTTTCAGCTCTGCCCATACGTTGAATATAACGTCGGAATAAGTGCCCCAATTCGATGATGACCTTGATAAAATTCTTAATTTTCTAAATAAAGTATTCTCAGAGATTTGGGACTGATCACTGACTCTAAAAGGCAAGATTGATTGCGTCGACGGAAAGATCATGAGTACATATTTGACGAGAAAGGCACTATCACCACTAGGTGGATAAATCTGGGTTTTTTACCATTCAATCTATTAGTTTCCTGGGAATCGCACTAAAATAAATGCAGCAAATTAATGTTTTATTGCTGCGGACTTAATCACCAAACTATGCTCGTAGCGGAGAGTTTTTCACATGTAGTTATATCACGTCTAGCAAAAAAAAAAAAGAATCCATCGAAGAGAATCAAATATTTCAGGAAATAAATCTTATTTTCAGATTTCACTTATATTTTTCACATTTCACTTTACAGTATGACACTAACCAGCTTCGTTTCGCCCATTGCATGTAGAGTTCTGTTTTCGATATTTGCACTCGTTCTCACATAATCACCACTTCGGCACCATACTCCAGTCAGCTGGATGCCGTACTCCGCTTCAATCAAAACTGTGATCCACTCATTACGAGATTCGCGAGTAAACTGAATTTTGAATAGCAAACAATTCGGTGCAAAAAGTATTTTCTTTCAAAAACACCCATTTCGGATGAATCGCGTTTCCCACCATCATCATCAGCTCGTGTGCTCTACGAGGTCCCCTCCATCCAAACAGCAGCAGTCGCGTGCAAAAAACACAAACCTGACCAACTTACCCAGGGACCCGCAGATCCACACTTTTGGCTAGACATTAAACTGAAGCTGTAAATGCATAATTCATTCACGATTTTTTAGACTCCACTGCGTTGACACCTACACGTTTGTTCTTCGCGGCTGACCGGCGGCGCTAGGCCTACCCTCGTTGATGACTGATTAATCTGCACAGCAGCCCCGAAACGAACAAAAGGCCAACTGTATAATGAGGCAAACTGTACCCGGTTCGTCGTCTGATGAGCGGTCAAATCTCTGGCAGAAAGCACTTTTTTGACCGGTAGGCTAGTAGGTAAATGGGAGGGACAGTTCGTCCGGTTGGGGTTTGCGAAATCTTCTACGGTTGACCTACTATGCAACACTACAAATAATGCATTCTCGGCTGTACTATTCTATGCAGTATTGTCAACTGATGTTCAGCAACGAAATACAACTGATGTCATTCTGTTCAAATGCCTTCTATTCGTTATGAAGCAGCTGATGCTGGACTAAGGGATTTTTTTCTGAAAAGTGGACAATACCGATATAAAATTTCCGAATAAGCAGGGTTACTGGAGTACCGTGTAAAAGTATTTGACCATAGCCATTTAACTAACATCAATCCCAGTGTGCACTAATCGGACCGCCCACGCACAAAGCATGGCGCAATTTGCTTCTTTCAGCCTAGTAAAATAGGAACCTGTTCCACACGCAGAGCCAATCATGGAGATGGTGGTGAATGAACCTGATTTGAAATCTGCGTGAGTAGAGTATGTGGTGACGTATCAATCGTTAGCCTGTTGGTGACGTTTCGGCGTCATTGAGAACTATCGGCAAGTTTCTATGCATGATGCAGAGGATAACGCTAATTCAATATATGAAAGTGGTTGGATCGTGCAGACTTAATTGAAAAATAAATTGAAGACTCTGTGCTTTCACAACTTTCGATTGGTCCACCACATTGAGAAACTCTATCCTAGGAGAATACGCCAGACACATTTCGCAACTCGTAAACCGACAGCAAAGAATCGGCTATTGAAGCCAAGGCAAGTTGGCGAATTGGGATCAATCGAGGTTGATCAACTTTTACCTAGTGCGATTCTTTCTTTCGGGTGGGAGGATCAAAACTGCGTATCATGAATATGGTATTTGGTCGTTTCGTTTTTAGCATTTCCGTTTAGCACCTTGTACTTATTGAAAAATCTTGGCGGATTGACTTACGAATTTATCGCGATTCACGAGATTAAATTTTTTACGAATATTGTTGTGTATCTCTGTTGTTTTGGCTCCTTCAAGGAAATTTTAAGTGTGATTTTAGAAGGTTTCGTTAGGAAAGGGAACTTTAAGGGTGTTCCAAAGAGGTTTCACAGGAACTAGTGCGAGATACAAGTGCTTTCAGGATGTTCAAAAGGAAACGCCCACAAATTCCCTGAAATCCAAAGGAATCCTCTTAAATCTCCCTGAAACCCCGTTTAAACACCCCAGCACATTTTCAAATCTTACAAATAAGGGTATGTGGTATTCCAAATTATTTTGCCGCTCAACAGGCTTTATGTTTGTATGGGAAAACGTGGCTAAATGTATGCAGAAATCATATGCTTTCGACTTTTGGAGCTAGGTAGCGCTGTAAGCGATTAATAATTGAACCCTTTGGTATTCTTATACAGTGATAGACATTCGTTTTGCCGAGACCAAAAATTTTTCAAAAAAGTGTCAGGAAACTCACACAAAAGATATATGTCTCAAGAGCAAACTTAAGTGTCTCTGACAGATTTTGGACCGCTGAATCCGAATCCAGAATCCAGGCTCAGATTTGCTCCAGCACGTCACAATATTGAGCTATATACCTCAATTTATAGGGCAAAATCTGCAATTTTGGGCCTTTTTGGCTGAAAGCCATTAATCATGGAAATATTTTTTTCAACCACCCAAGTAACACACTTGTCATGGAAGAGTCACGGCGGCGCAGGTTTTTGTTGCGCAGAAGTCACTGTGACTAACTTCTAACAAACAAGCACTTGTTTGCTAGAAGTAAGTCACAGTGACTTCTGCGCAACAAAAACCTGCGCCGCCGTGACTCTTCCATGACAAGTGTGTTACTTGGGCAATCAATGGATAAATCCACTCATGCAAAATATTTCGTTTTAGAAAATCAAATTTGATAGATTGAAGCATTTTATGTCAGTATATAAACTTGCATGCAACTTTTGGAGGGTGACTTGTATGGGAAATATCGTACCTAACATAAATCGCCTAAAACTATTAAATTCGATTTGGTAAAACGAAATATTTTGCATGAGTCGCTAATTTAGACGTTAATTGACCAATCTATCCATTGATTGATTAAAAAAATATTTCCAAGCTCTAAATTGGGACGTGCTGGAGCAAATCTGAGCCCGGATTCGGATTCAACGACCTAAAATCTGTCAGAGACACATAAGTTTGCTTTTGAGACAGACCAAAAGTTAATTTTTGTTACGCTGTGTTATCGACATTCATCTGAATTCCACAGAAGTTGAGCTTTACTGATGTTCGGGAATTGTTAGGTTTTTTGTCGAAGTTTGGTATATTTTTTCTGATTTTTGTGTTTTTTTTACATTTTAATTGCTGAAACTGGCGTGTAAGTCTAACAGAAAATGCTAACTGCAAGCAACAATTTGAACTTTTTCAGAACATATACAAAATCTAAAATTTTACCCTAATCTTAATACTTTCGATTGAAAACTCATAGTTTTTGAATCGATTCCAGAACGCAGACAGTAGTTTCAATATCCAATAGACAAGATTTATGATACAAAATGTTGGGTAGAATTAAGGACAGACATGCTAGAAGCTCAAAATGGCGGCCATAATGGCCGACTTTTGCACCTAGTCAAAATTTTAAGCGCACATATCTCATGAAAAACATAACCAGCGCAACATATCTTCTTATTTTAAGCATCTTACAAGTAAGCAAGAGCAAAATAAAAATTACACAGTTGTTCGAAGCTTGCTTCTTGAGATTTGTGCATTTGAAGTTCTGGTACACTGGTGAACCTGAATTTCAAGAAGTTTGTTCTTAAGAGAAACCGAAATTGTATAAAAAAACTCTTCTATAAACGTATTCTTCAAGGGAGTATTTAAAAATTAGAAAATGGTTAGCAATTACATTCGACATAAGTTAATAAAGACATCGCGACCCACCAAAGATCAGCCAGCAACCCACCAGTGGGTCGCGACCCATAGTTTGAGAAACGCTGGTCTAAATTATGAAACAAGTGGTTCATGCTAGAAATTTGAATACTTTCGGTGCCATTGCTCGAAATCTGAGCCGTCCAATGTTTATTATTTCAGCCAGAATACAGGCTGAAAGATATTGGGAGCTATTAGAAGACGTAATAGTAGTAAACGCTGTGGTTTATGCAAGTGAAACCATCATATTTCATCAAAACAATACTATAATAAATGATTTTTTGATGGCTCGCGTTTTGCCTTTCTCGTACACCAAGGTATACCGAAAGGCTATATGTTCACTCCAAAAATAAAATTTCGATAGAGCCCCCACAGGGGCAAGTTTCATATACCAATCGACTCAGCTCGACGAGTTGAGATGATGTCTGTGTGTGTGTATGTGTGTGTGTGTGTGTGTGTGTGTGTGTGTGTGTGTGTGTGTGTGTGTGTGTGTGTGTGTGTGTGTGTATGTATGTATGTGTGTGTGTATGTGTACAAAAAAAGGTCACCTCACTTTTAGTTAGTAAATATCCGATTGTAACGATTGATGGCTCATTCGACGCGGCATCTGGTCCCATTGTTTCCTATTGAAAATAGTTCGGATCAGTCCAGCCGTTCCGGAGTTATGGCCATTTAGGTGCTCCGGAACCGGTACCCCTGGAAGGGGCCAGACATGAAAATGCACCAAACCCATGCATGCGACCCATCAAACCACGGCATTTACGATTATCTGATGAACGGTAAGCAGGAAAATAGTCTCAGACCATATCTGAACCGGTAGTGTCCCGGAACCGGTTCTGGGTGTCCCGCCGGAAGTGGCCAAATATCAAATTGAACATAACTCATGCATGCGACACATCAAACAGCGGCTTTTTCGAAAATCCGATGAACGGTTAGCAGGAAAACAGTATCAGACTACATCTGAACCGGTAGTGTTCCGGAACCGGTTCCGGATGTCCCACCGGAAGTGGCCAAATATAAAAGAGTACCAAACCCATGCATGCGACACATCAAACAACGGCATTTCCGATAACCTGATGAACGGTAAGCAGGAAAACAGTATCAGACCATATCTGAACCGGTAGTGTTCCGGAACCGGTTCTGGATGTTCTGGTGCGACACATCAAACAGAGGCATTTTCGACAATCTTACGAACGGTAAGCAGGAAAACAGTCGCAGACTATATCTGAACCGGTAGTGTTCCGGAACCGGTTCCGGGTGTCCCGCCGGAAGTGGCCAAATATAAAAGTGAAACAAACGCATGTATGCGACACATATAATCACCGCTTTTTCTGTAACCTGATAATTAGTAAACAAGAAAATAGTCTCTGATATCTGATCTGGTAGTGTTCCGGAACCGGTTCCGGGTATCCCGCCGGAATTGGCCAAATATAAAAGTGAACCAAACACATGCATGCGACACATCAAATCGCAGCTTTTTCTATAACCTGATGAACGGTAAATAGGAAAATAGTCGTGCACTATATCTGAACCGGTAGTGTTACGGAACCGGTTTCGGATCATATCTGAACCGGTAGCATCCCGAAACCAGTTCCTGATTTCCCGCCGAAAGTGGCCTAAATCTTACATGCGACACATCAAATCGTAGCCTTTTCGATAACTTGTACGATCAGCAAAAAAATTAGCAAAGCCCACATTAGAAACTACTCATAGTGTTCCGGAATCGGTTCGAGGTGTCTCGCTAAAAGTGGCCGAATGCAAAAAAAAAAAAACAAAAATTCGCGACACATCAAATGGCATTTAAAGTATCCCGATGAACGGTTACAAAGAAAAAATATCTCAGATCATGCTTGGGAGAACTAGTAGTGTCCCGGAATCGGTTCCCGGTGTCCCTCTGGATGTGGTCAAATGTAAAAAGAAACCAAACTTCATGCATGCGCTTCATCAAATCGCGATTTTTTCGATAAGCTGATGAACGGTTATTAAGAAAATCAGCTGAGATTACGTAAGAGACCACCGCTAGTGTTCCTCAACCAGGTTTCAGGTGTCCCGACGGAATTGGTCAAATGTAAAAATGAACCATGTAAATTTTCCGGAACCGGTTAAGAGTGTCCCACTGGAAATGGACATATATAAAAGTGAATCAAACCCATGCTTGCGGTACATCAAATCGCTTTTTTGTCAGTAACCTGATGCATGGATAATAAGAAAATAGGCACAGTCCATAGAAGTTACCTCCGGTAGTGTTTTTAATTCCGGGTAACCTGATTAACAGTTTTCATAAATTCAGACCACATTTAAATATACCGGTAATGTTCCGGAATCATTTCCGGGGGTCTCGTAAGCAATACAAAATAGACTGAGACAACATAAGAGGCTACCGGTGGTGTTGCAGAATCAGCGTTGGGTGCTTCAGCGGAATTACGAAAGTGAACTAAATCAATGGATATGTGTAAGAGAACCAAAAACCTAAAAAAAACTAAAGCGATCTCGTTAAATCACACAATTTTTGATTCCTGAGACGTTAGTTTACAGTAAGATGGGTCAACGTTGTATGGGAAAATTAAAATTTAAGCACATTCTTTTAAATCTTTATTTGCGACTAAAATTACTTAGCAAAATTTGGATGCGACTGGAGGGCGAGCACTGTAATTTTTTTTTTTTTTTTTTTATTTTATTTTTTTTTTATCTTTATTATCGAGATTTTCAGCCTATGGCTGGTTCATCTCCACTGTAAAGTTGTTTATATTTGAATGTGATATAGCATTGGCAATTCAAATTACTACATTACAAATTTTACATGGATCTTGTAACCAATGATAATAAAACATAGCGTAAAGTGTACAGATTAAACTTTGTCAAAGTGATCTGTGAAAAAGTTAAATTCTGGCTAGTAATTGTCATCTTGGTATGAATCAGTCTCCAGTGAAGGTGGTCAAGCAGTCAACTAAAAGGTCTGATATTTTCGGCTCTGCCCATACGTTGAACATAACGTCGAAATAAGTGCCCCAATTCGATGATGACCTTGAATTTCTAAATAAAGTATTCTCATGATTCAGAAATTCGTAGGTGGTACAGTCCCAGATCGCCATTATGAACATTTCCTCCTTCTCGTCCGTTACCAAAGCACAGAGATTTGGAGCTGATCACTGACTCTGATTGATTGCGTCAAAGGAAAGATTGTGAGTACATATTCGACGAGAAAGGCACTATCACCACTAGGTGGATTAATCTGGTTTATTACTATGAAATTCCTAAAATTGTACAATTCGGCTAAACGAATGCCTAGACAAAAAATGACATTTGAAGAGTTTTTACCCTCGTTTTTTTTTCTGTGTATTTATAAATGTGATGTATCACATTTTTTTAAAACACTACTAGATATGCTATCATTACAATAAAAAGTTATATCATACATTTTTTTCCTGACACTTTTTTTGAATTTTTTTTGGTCTCGGTTAAACGAATGTCTATCATTGTAGATGCCAAATAACTTTGTCGAAGACCGCAATGTGATCCGACGGCTGTGAAAAAAGTTATACCCTAGGCAAAGTGAGGCGCAGTATTGAGAATTCATTATTGTTATTATTCTTCTATATGTATGTACTGGAAAAACAACAATAAAGTTTCGCTTCACTTTACCTAGAGTATAACTTTATTACAAGACGTCGGACTACATTGCGGTCTTCGACAAAGTAGTTTTGCGAATAAGGTCCCTATAATAATACCGAACGCTTACAGTGCGACCTAGTGCTAAAAATTAAAAACTTAAGATTTCTGCGTACATTTGGCCACGATTCCTCCTACAAACATCAAGCCTGTTGAGCGCCCCTTTAGGCTTGACCGATTTTGCTCAAATTTTGAACGTAGCTTCTGGGAGTTTAAAACAACTGATTCAGGAGGTGTTGGCCCTATTCAAGGCGCTCCAAGGATTTCCAGAGGGGTTCCAGAGGATTTCAGGGGGTATTAAGAGATCTCAGGGACGTTTCAAGGGGATCCCAGGGGTACGAATAGGTCTCAGGGGCATTTAAGGGGATATCAGGGTCGTATGGGAGGGTTTCAAAGAGTTCCAGATGATTCCAGGGTTCTCAGGAACGCTACAGGGTCTTAGGGGTCTTAGAACACTCCAAAGGGTCCCACCAGGTTCGATGGAAATTTAGTGGCTTCATTGAGTGCTTCAGGGGGTCTTGGGGGTGAGGCCGAATGCATTTTCGGCGGCGGCGGCGGCGGCGTGAAACGGCGTGGCCATAGTTTTTAATCTTTTTGTTAATTTCGTTAACCAATATCAGTGCTTTATTTTATAGTAACTCATCATATTGAAGATGCAATGACATGTTTATAGTTACGGTTTAGCTATAATTTCTTTTTATTTTCACATATTTTTTTTAAAATTTTTTGAAGTAATTGTTATGGTGAATCATCTATCAGCTGCGCAAAAAATAATCCAGAATGGCCTCCTAAAGAAATTCCCGGAAGAAATTCTAAAGGAATTCCCGGTGGAACTTCTAGAGGATTTTCCGCATAAACTTTAAAAAAAAATCCCGGAGGAACTCGTACAGGCATTCCCGTAGATACACTTAAAGGAATTCCCGGATGGACTCCTAAACGAATTTCCAAAAAACATCCTAATGGAACGTTTGGACAAACTCCTGGAAGAATTCCGGAAACAAATTTTAGAGGAACTCTTAGAGAAATTGCCGGAGGAACTTTCAGTGGAATTCACGGAAGAACTCCTGGAGGAATTTCCTGAGGAATTCTTAGAGGAATTACCGGAGGAACTCATAGAGGACTTTTCGGAGGAAACTCTTGTCATTCCTTGTACAACTCTCAGAAATACCTTTAAAGCAACAAGTAAATAAACTACCGGAGGAGCTTTTGGAGGAATTTTCAGATCTTTTTTTTTTTATTTCTTTGTATTCGTGAATTTTAACTTATTGCTAATTCTTCACAAGGAATTTTCAGAGGTACTCCTAGAGAAATTGCCGAAGAAATTCGGAAGAACTCGTAGAGGAACTCCCGGATGAACTCATAAAGGGATTCCCGGAAGAACTTCTAGAGAAATTCCCCGAGATACTTTTAAAGAAATTGCTGGAAGAACTCCTAGAGGAGCGTTTGAGGAAATTCCTGGATGTATTCCCGGAAGATATCTTGAAGGAACTCCTTAGAAGAGTTCTCGGAGGAACTCCTAAAGGAATTACTGAAGGAACTTTATAGGAATTTTCGAAAGAACTTCTAGAGCAACTTCCGGGGAATTCATAAAGGAATTCTCAGAGGAAACTTCGGCATACCCAGTGCAACTGCAAGATAAAACTTATAGAGCAACTCGTAGTGAACTCGCCTGGGGAACTTCTTCCCGGTGAAACTCGTAAAGGTGTTCCCGAAGATGTTCGAATTCCCAGAAGCACTCCCAGACGAGTTCCCGGAAGAACTTCTAGAGACAGTCACGGTGAAACTCTTTGTGTAATTCCCGAAAAAAAAAATAGGTAAGGAATCCCCGAAGGAACTCGTGGAGGAATTAACTGAGGAATTCCTGGAGGAAATGCTAAAGAAATTCCCACAGGAACTTCTACAACATTCCGGAGAAACCTCTGGAAGAATTTCAGGAAGAAATCTTAAAGAAATTTCTGGAAGAATTCCAGGAGGAACTGCTACAGAAATTACAGGAAGAACTCTCAGTAGAATTCCCGGAAGATCTTCTAGAGGAATTACCGGAGTAAACTTCGGAATTACCAGTGCAATTTTTATGAACTCTTAAAGGAATGCCCGTTGAAACTCGTAAAGCAATTCCCGGATGAACTCGTTGATGACCTCGAGGAGGAATTCCCGGGGGTGCTCCTTGAGGAATTCCCAGGAAGAACTTCTAGAGGAATTGCCGGAGGATCTTCTAAAAGAATACCCGGAGTAACTTTTAGAGGAATTTCTAGAGGAAGTACTTCTGTATCAATGCCCGGAAAAACTCTTAGGGGATGTCTCGGAGAAAACTCTAGGAATTCCAGAAGAACCTTCTAGAGTTCCAGGAGGAATTCTTGGCGAAACTGCTGGAAGAACCCTCAAAAGAGTTGCTGGAGAAATTTTATCTCTTCTGGAGATGAACACGACGAAAACATGTTTTTTAGAATCACTAGCATTTCTTCAATCTTCGGAGTCCGTATGTTTTTTCTACAGCCATCAGGTATCTTCAGGAACCCCCGATATCTTTGTATACACGATTTAACTCAAAGGACAAACTTTTTCACTTTCAAAACATCGTTGATGCGACATGTAAAGTTTAGAATTTAAAACAACTACTAAACGTGGTAGTTGTCTCGTTGTTTCTCCCTGCTGAACTGACGTAGTCAGTCCTGCCGCTGGCTTGGTTCTCCATGACTGTGCTCCTCGCACCATTCAGGTGTTCGTCGTAGTACTGCCTCGGCCTTTCGATCACTTCACGTCCGTCCGTCAAGATGCATCCTTCTTTATTGCGAATCCTTTTCGGGATCCGTTGAGCTTCTGGTAAAACTTCCGTGTTTCTTGTGAAAGGCATAGCAGTTCGATTTGTTTGCACTTCGCTTCATCCAGCGCTCTTTTTTTTTCTCGGTATAGGCCAGTCTGTTGTTTCTGCGTTCTTTTCCCTTTTCTACGTTTTGTCGAGTTCCGTGCTGCAGCATAATCACCCTTGCTACGTTCTTCTCTTCAAAAATCTCTCTACACTCAATGTCGAAGCAATCGTCCCTTCGGCTCCGTTGTACATACTCAACATTGGTATCAGTTGCGTTTTCGATGGCTACTTTTATCGTACTCCAACAGTTCTCGCGAAAGGGTTCATTGAGCGCACTCTCGTCCGGCAACGCTGCCTCGAGATTCTGCGAGACGGTCGTCGGTGGTAAATACCGTATGTTATGAAGGTACTGATCAGAGTCAATGTTAGCGCCGCTACAGGTCCTGGCTTCGATAATGTCGGAGCAGTGCCGTCAGTCATTCAGGACGTGGTCGATTAAGGATTCCGTCTCCTGTGAAGATCTTCGGGTGTAACGATGATTGAAAGATCCGCAGTTACACGTACCGAGGTTTCAATCGCAAGTTTATCTTCGTCTCTGGGGTCTCTGCGGACGTCGCCAATTACACAGCGCAACATTTTTTTGTCTCAAGAGCAAACTTATGTGTCTCCGAAGGAGTTTGGGCCGCTGAATCCGAATCCAGGCTCAGATTTGCTCCAACACGTCACAACTTTTAGCTATACCTCATTTTATAGGGTGAAATATGCGATTTTGGGCTTTTTTGACTGCAAGCCATTAAGCTTGGAAATATTTTTTTAAAGCAACCAAATGATTAATTGGTCAATTAACATTTAAATTAACGACTCATGCAAAATATTTCGTTTTACCATATTAAATTTGATAGATCTAAGCATTTTATGTTAGTATGAAAACTTGCATGCAACTTTTGAAGGATGACTTGTATGGGAAATATCGTACCTAACATAAATCGCTTAAAACTATCAAATTCGATTTGGTAAAACAAAATATTTTGCATGTGTCGTTAATTTAGATGTTAATTGACCAATTAACCTTTTGATTGCTTTAAAAAAATATTTCCTTGCTTAATGGCTTGCAGTCAAAAAAGCCCAAAATTGCATATTTTGCCCTATAAATTGAGGTATAGCTCAAAATTGTGACGTGTTGGAGCAAATCTGAGCCCGGATTCGGATTCAGCGGCCCAAAATCCTTCAGAGACACATAGGTTTGCTCTTGAGACAGACAAAAAGTTAATTTTTGTTACGCTGTGATTATTTCTTTATGTATAAAGTTGATAAAGACACAAATGACTAATCACCTTAATTCAATATACAATTTTACTTAATTTCACAGAGGAGCGCCAAGTAAATTGACTCATTCTATTAGCAGCCATGCGCTAGACGACTTACACATTTAACCAACAAACGAAATATGAAATGCCTATATTCAAATAAAAGTTGGAAATTTTCAGTCTTCTCTTGAACAAGGTGGTGTTCCGTCCGATGTAGTATCGATGATTCCACAAGGATAAACATTTACCCAATAAACGAAATACCTCTTACTCATCCGTCGAACCATGACGACATTACCACCTCCCTTCCCTTCAGATTCGCAGCAACATGATGATGGGTGACAAATGTAAACAGATCGCAGCCGTTAAACCAGAGACGCGTCAACCTATAGTGCGGGAAGTGGGTGTTTGATTTGGCTGTCTCCGTGTGAGGTTAATGATCATCACGGATGGCGAACAGTACCTATCCACCCAGCAATGATGACGATGGTGTCCAAGCGGCTCACCTTCCCGCGCCGCGCCGGGTGGTGGCGATCGACCGTGGTGGTGGTGGATCTCATTTGTTTTGGGATACCAGTTGACCTTGACCGGTATTTCCTTAACGAGAGACACATGTGTAACAACAACAGTCCGTGATCGGCGGGGTTTCGGCAGAGTCGTCATCATCAATTGTTGTTGAATTATCGGAATCGCGAATGTTGGAATATGACTTGTGATATTGTTTTGTCGGGAGAAGGAGCGGTTTTTATTAAAAACAATAATTTATTTCAATTTTTTCCTCAGTTTAATATTCTATCCATCACTAAACTGTACTTGTATGTTTCAGTGTTCTTTCTGGCTATGTTTCTTGTTTAATTTTTTTGCTTGCATTCCTGTTTTTAATCAATTATACTTTGTTAGTAAGTGAGATAAACAACATTCTTTCCTATGTGTTATAGATCAATCTTTGCAAAGTTCGATTTCTTTTAGGTTCAAGTTACACATTTCTGCTTGCATTTTGGATGTCTTTTATAAAGATCGTAAATTCAACCTTACGCCTACTCACAAGTGTCCACAAGTAGTCAACGGGACCAAAATAACAATCAAATTTGACGCAATTTTCACTAGCTTCTGTTGTCGTACCGTTTTTTCTCTTTAAAGTTCCTAATCCGCCTAAATGATGTTGAGATTCCGATAAATACTTTGGTATTCGCTTGTTTTGTATGTATAAAGAGAGATAAATTTTGAAGTTTACTTTTGAGTTGTTGACTTTCTGAGATTCTCTAGCAATGCTTTCACTCTTGTTTTCACCTGTTGCTACTTTTTAAGTACGTGAGTTTTTTTTTCTTTTTTATGTATGTGTTTCTCAATAGTTGTTATCTAACTTATGTTCAGTTTGGGTGCACTTTGCTGTTTGCAATGCCGTGTTGTTACCCCTAAGTAATATACTTTCAGTTGCTTTGAAATGCAATGTTTCTTTTCATTTTTTTTTCTAGTTTTAAATACACACTGCTTTTGTTCTAGCAATAGTCAGTGTTTGCTGTTTGTTGCCACTGTTGTCAATGAGAGTATATTACAGGTGAGGAAGAAGAAGAGATGGCTATGTATTAGTAAGCAAAGAAAAATGTAAACACAATTAGTGACGTCACTATTTGACACGCGTTCTTATGGGAGCTCGCTTTGCTTGTAGTAGTGACATGTTTTGCACCAGACACGGATCTCACGCACACGAAGTATCTTCTTCCCCACCTTTAATAGACTCTCATTGCACTGTTGTTTCTAGTTTATGTGTTAGTGAGGGTATGTATAATAAACCTAACGGCTAGCTCGCATTGCAAGTGTATGTATGTTCCAAAAAACCAACAAACGTACGTGTGTGTATGTGTCTGCATCTTCGTGTGTCTATTGTGCGATGTACAAATTGCCTTAAGAGCTACTTAATTCCCTTTCTTGCTCTGATGAATGGTGCAACGCAAACGAACGACCTAAACTAGGAACCTAACACACAGCTTTATAGAAGTTATACAAAATGAGAAGACTTGTGTGATTCTTTGATAACTATCGACTAAAACAGTCAATCGGAGGCAGTGTTGCCAACAAAATCAATCTTTGGTTAACAATTTTGGTTTTTCACAGTATCCTAAAATAAAAAAGTTAAAATAAAAACACTGAGATGATGCTTGCGATGAGCTCGGTTTGTTGATCCATTCTTCCTTTGGCACTAAGTAGTATATTGTGTATTTGGGTGTCTGTGAGAGCAAAAGATTGCAACACTGTTCATGCTCAGAGAGTTTGTGTGAGTTTACATTTTATTTTTGAGGCCAAACTTTTGTATCAAACCTTAAACACGTGTGTGTGTGTGACTTACAATCGAATTTTGTTGTTCTTTTAGCTAGTTACAATTGATGCATCAAAACGGGTGCGCCCTTGAGCTTTTTTTCCAAGTTGTTTTTTACTGTGTCTGGTTAAGTTTCTTCCATGTATGTGTGGTTGTGTGAGGGTGAATGTTCAAACTTGTTTTCCTTCAACCTTTTCTTTATGCATTTGGACCTATACACTACATGGGCTATATTTATGATAAGTCGTTAGTTTTGTCTTTATAATATCTTCGGTATGTGTCTGTATGAAGTTCGGTTGACTCGAGTGCAATATGTACAACAGGTTTTCCCGGAACTTTCCATGAGGGAGATCACTAACGGAGAGGACTATGATTACCAGTTAGTTCTACATATTTGCTCAGTTATTGTTCACTTCTTTACAGTAAATGTCGTCGTATGGTGATCTTCAATTCACTTGTTGTGGTTAGTGTTTGTTACTTATTGGCTTACGTGATGTTTGGTTTGTTGCTTAATGCTCTTATTTGCTGTCAAACTATCTAAAATTTGCCTCAATTTTATATTTGGTGTATTTAATTATTGTTTTTATTCTGCTGCTGCTTTAGGTGTCTTTCTTGCTTGAAGTTTACTGATATATGTGAATTTAGATGCAGTAAAACCAATCTTTTGAAACAGGATTATGTTACAAATGAGCATTGGAAACGAGGTGAGCTAGGGAGGTATAGTAGTAACTGAAGTCTGATGTAGTTTCAACGTGTTTATTTTTATTGTTTTTTAGTTCATTTTAGCTTTTTTTGCTTAATCACGGGAAAGCGAAAAACAATGCGCTGAGAAACCCAGTTGCATCGCAAATATCAACTGAGATAACTATATGCCCTCCTGTAAGTAGTGGATTCTTTTCCTCGCCAGCATAATGTCCCAACTGGAACGATGTCCTTCCACAATTATTAACTGAGAGCTTCTTTTGCAAATGATCGTTTTGCATGTGTGTATCGTGTGACAGGAACGAGGATACTCTATGCCAAAGATAGACAAGGAAACATCCTTTACGAAAAGTTCCTCATCGGCTGGTTGGATCGTGAAGCAAATGGACGAGAGATTCGTTTTCACTTGCTGCGGTCAGGAGGAAGTTGCGCAAATGATTCAGATAATTATTTTGTTGCTAAGAACTTGTAAAATAATCATTTTGCAAGAACATCGGCGAAGAAAAAGATTCAGTGAGTCACACGCCATCAGTTCTGGAAGCTGAATGAATATGAAAAATACGACCAGATATCAGCGCCAATTGATCGGAGTTTTTATTATATCTTTTGCCCTGTAATAACGGAATAATAACCAAGTTTGGGGTAGAAGTATCAGTTTTGGCCAGTCGGGTGTTTTGGCGATCTAAGTCAGCATATTTTTTCGTATGAAATGATGATTGAAGTTGTGAAAACCATTGAATTTGATGAAAAAGGAACAAAGTTTGCTTTGTTTGGAGAAAAACGCTTCACTTTTCAAGCACTGCACGCCACTGAACCATTGTTGCTCACTAGGCTGCGGCTTATTTTTCAAAAGTTGTTGAAACCTGGAATTCGTAAGCTCTTTTGGATTCAAATGACACAAAAAGAGAAACCTCTGAGTTTAAGCCAAAAATATTGAGATTTGGAGGTCGCGCAATCGCTTCAAAGTCGCATTTTCGAGTAATAAAAATGTGTTTTCACTTCAAGTGCCATAACTTTCTCAATTTTCAACCGATTTTCAATCTTTTTTTTTTATGAATTTCTCACAAATTAAATTTCGAATAAACTCGTAGAACATCATTTTTTTTCCAAAGCCACGCAAAATATGAGTTTTTGAAGATTTAATTCATTTTTTTCTTCTTTTTACAATTTTTTTTTAACTTTAGAGTCCTATAACTTTTTAACCGTTTGACCAATTTTGAATTTTTTAGCTTGCATTTTAGATATTTTTGTTGCCTAAGAATGTTGTGAATAAATTGTACCTAAAAAAATGTTTCAAAATAGATAAATACCAAAAATCGTCCAGAAACACGTATTTTATTAGAAAAATCAGAATTTTGGCAAAATTTTAATAGTTTTCATGTTTAGTTTCGGGCTCAAAGTGAAAAAAAATCTCAATAATCATATAAAGGCCTTAAACTTCAGTATTTGGAGTGTTCTGAATCAAAAAATATTTTCATGTTTGAAATGCGAGAAAAAAAATCCTCCTATGTGTTCCATATCCCTAAATATGAAGCTAAGTATCTGATTTGGAGTAAAAAAATTGCGAATAATCGTCAAAAACTCCAATTTTTCATGAAAAAATCAAGTTTTAAGGCATATTTTGGCAGTTTTTGGTGAAAAGTATCATAAAACTGACTACTTTGATGAAAAGTTTGTTTAGGACAAAGATAGGCAACAAAACTATCTATAAAAGCGAGCTAAAAAAATTAAAATTAGTTAAAAAGTTATAGGACTTCAAAGTCAAAATTTTTTGTAAAAAAAAAGAAAAAAATGAATTATATCTTCAAAAACTTATATTTTGCGTGACTGAAAAAAATGATGTTCTACGAGTTTATTCGAAATTTAATTTGTGAGAAATTCATAATAAAAGATTGGAAATCAGTTGAAAATTGAGGAAGTTATGGCACTTGAAGTGAAAACACCTTTTCATTAAGGACTGTATCGGAAATTAACTATAAACATTCAAAATGCTCTATCTTGAAGCATTGTTGGTCTTTTTATTCCTGTTCTTCTATGAAATCTTCAGAATATAGTTAAGTTTAGAACAGCTTGAAGAAATTTGGAAAATGTTTATTATTATTGAAAATATGGTTCTATGAGTATACCACACAAAATAACAATCTGTACAACCTGTATTTTTTTGAAATTTTTTTAACGTTTCAATCATTTGTAGCAAAAAAAATTGTACGGGGAAAAATCTGAAAAATAATGATTATTACTAGCAGTTATGTACACATAACATATCACTTAAAACCGACTTTTAAAATTCTTATTTTAGATAGAAAAACCTCCAGCATTAAGAATACGGTCTTTCCCAAAAAACACCTACTTTTCGGTCGAACTTTGACGCTCTGTTTTAAATATCTTCAGAGGTTATAAAATTCCGTTCTCTGGTAAAACTACCTCTTCAATAGATTGAAATACATACCCAATCGAAAAAAATGCAAATTTTCAACTTTACGTATTTTTTTATTTGCGCAATCGTTCTTTGAAGACGTTTAAAAAAAGAGTTCCTCGAAAAATGGCCTTTTTTTCATTTTTAAGAATTGCCCTAAACTGCGGAGGGATTTTTTCTTGATAAAAATAATTTTCCTATATCATGGGCATTCTGGAAAAGAATATATTTGCGCAAAAATGACAGAAAAAATTGAATATTTTCCCACAGTTTTCGCAATTTAAAATTTTTAGGAGGTGTCCAAAATTTTAAAAACATATGTGCAATCTTTGAGGTAAAAGTCCAAGTTAAATGATTATTTTTTGAAAATCAGAACTGTTATTCTTTATTTAAGAGATTTATATAGTATCTCCAAAAATAAAGTTATGTTTATTTCGAACAGATTATTTTTCAGGCAATTTTGAACGTTTATAGTTAATTTCCGATACAGTCCTTACTCCAAAATCCGACTTTGAAGCGATTGCGTCTCAATATTTTTGGCTTAAACTCAGAGGTTTCTCTTTGTGTGTCATTTAAATCCAAAAAAGCTTACGAATTCCAGGTTTCAACAACTTTAAAAAAAAGCCGCAGCCTATTGCTCACTCTCAGTCATAATTTTTATTGCTCCTTCTTCCACTTGCTTCAGAAGCATGTTAGTCAAAGAAAGTACATATGTAGCTAACGCTTTGAGATGAAAAGCGCCGGTCAAAAAGAACGAAATTTTGCATCGTTCGAGAAAAAACGCTTCACTTTTCAAGCACTGATCGAGAATGAGCAATGCAAGCATGTGCGTAATCTTTTCCCTTTCAGTGTTTTGCCAGCCGAAGGGCTGTTGGACTTGGTACATTCGGGCCTGAACTAAACGAAGTTTCATCTCTCTGCGACGCAGCCGTTATGGGACAAGCTTTATCAACGATGCGTGATGGAAGATGTTCCTCTATCTCCTGGAACGAATAAGCAAAGCGTTTGATCAAGCGTCAAACACGGCGTAGGGGCAGACAACGGGACCGGATAACCGAATGCATCAGACTCAGAATCGTCTGTCCACGTCCGCACAGCTCCGAGTAAAATGGTGTAGTGAACAGCATGAACCTTATGCTCATTATGAAGGCTCATATAAGGCGCTGAACGATTCGCGCTTTCCGAAGCAATTTAAGCCGAGGAGATTTTAACCGCAGCGTACCTCGCCGTAGTCTGACAAAGCCACTCGTGGCGACATGCAGCGTGATAAAAAAAAAACTAGTAAGAAGCCTGATTTACGACAATTAAGGATTTTTGGATCGCTAGACCTTGTTTACATACCGAATCAAAGAAGACGCAACTTTGACGTCAAATCTCAGTGAACGATTTTCGTTGGATACGCCAACGGTATCGTCTGTATGATCTGGTCAAGAGTGACCTTCGGATCAACCGCGACGTGGATGTGGTTCAGGAAGGCGAACCGTGGTCGGTGAACCACAATTCATGGAGCTCCATACTTTAATCGTTTGTTTCAGGCTTTTAATTTAGTGCCCTTGGCTAACAGACAGCATTTTCGAAGTGTTTTATAATATGGTACAAGTTGCAGCGAGCAAAATTATAAAGCCCAGGGTCGGCCAGGGCCGAAATAGAGCTCGGGCGCACGGAGCTTTTGTGAATTTTCTATGTTCTATGAAACTAGACTGGTTCTCTCCCAAACAGGGGTGCCATATATACACATTTATCTGTATTATACAGCATTCGTACAGATTTCGTGTGGGCTTCGTGGCCGTGCGGTTAGCGGCGGCAGTCACCTAGGCATATCGTAAGCCTCGGAGTGTGGGTTCGATTCCCGCTCCAGTCGGTGGAAACTTTTCGTCAAACGAAAAATTCAACACTGGGCCACTGGCTGTTCTGTGTTGTCCGTTGTCTAATGTAAGTAATGCGTTCAGTCTGTGCAGCCTCTGGCTAAAGACGGTGTGAATTATCTTTGACATATGGGACACAGATTTTTGAAAAAGAGTGATAAGGATTTTTTCAAAAAATCATCTGGCATCCCTGCTCCCAAATGAAAAACTTAATCGGATGATCACGCGGTCATCCAATAGGAGCCATGTACTTCTTTCGACATGTGTATTCTGGTTTTGATTACGTATAGCTACTTAGCTGAAGAGGTTGTCCCAGCCCACACCGATGTCACCCAATTTGATGCTCTCAATGCTACGAAGAGACGCTGAAAGAGCCAGATCTCGAACAGGGGATAGTGGCCATACGTGAATAGAACAATGTTCTGGAAGAGAACGAAACGTGAGAGCTGTGAATATTGCGTAACTCACTGGATCAATCTGTTCCCCGCCATCTTAGCATACTACAGTATAATCACTTGGCATAATTCGGAACCATACGAAGAAGGTAACTTATTGCTCCGCCAAAGCTTCTCTCCTCAATGAGGCAGCTTCACACTGACAACGTCGTCATGGTGCTGGCAGTCACTGATGCTTATACCTGAGCAGTGATGTCAGATTTTTTCGCAAGCGATTCCGTAGATAAAAAGTGATGAGCGGGGGGAAGAATTTCAAAATTTTTGTTCCGTAGATTCCGCTGAAAAATCCGTAGATTTTCCGTAACTTTCCGTAGGTTTCCGTAGAAACACTGAGTTTTCCGCAAATTTAATCTACGGATCCGTTGATCCGTAGAAAAGGCTCAATTCCATAGATCTACGGAAATTTCCGTACGGCCTAACAACAGCAAATGGAGATATCGTGACAACAATTTTGATTATATCCGCAGCACCTAGACAACAATATTCTTCAATCAATCACAAAGGTTCAACAAGGTTTAACATAACCTATATCTTCAATGTTTGGCTCCCGCTGAGAGAGTATATGAGCCATTTCACGAAGTGACAACAACACGCAAAAACGGCTATGCTCAAAAATGTGTTTGGCCTGCACATTTTTAGTAAACATCCATGCCGCACAATGTCTGTGTTGGAAAAACACATTTTTTTTTTCAAATTACTCGTACGCTCACATGAGCATGTATTTTGCAATAATTTCGACTTCACTGGGTTTATAAACCACCTTCAAATACCGAAATATATTGATATTTTGCGAAAATGTGAGCGTACGAGCAATTTTAAGAAATGTGTGTTTCCAACACAGATACCGCACAGGGAATAAATAAAATGAGAGTTTTTATTTAAGAGAGAATGTTGATGATTATATTGATTTTCACGGATTATTGGACGCTACCTCCTGTCAAAATTCATTCGTAAAATCGGCTCGTAAAATGGACTATTGAGTCAGTCCGCGAGACTCAGATGCTTACTAGGGGATGGACACGCAAGGGAAATAACACTAAACTATATTCACACCTCACAGGAACCAACCAGTCTACCAAGTATCAGGAAGGCAACAAATGAGTCTTTACAACGAGAGCTACTGACGAGATCGAGTTGTACATGGTGCACCTGGTCGTGAAAGGGTGCTCACAACGACCAGTGGTGCGATATCCCACCGCCACCATACACTACCACCTGGCACTGGCGGTAAAGCTGATGGACGAGGTCATCTGCATGGAGCTTCCTCGAGGATTTGCAGGCACCGCCAAGCAAGTCTTCCGATTGCGAAATACAATATCAGCTGGACGGGTCACTGATGGAATTCGAATTAGAGCAGTCTCCAAAGTTTACACATGCCTTTTCGAGTCGAGGACGAGAAAATCGTTCTCGTCGTCATGGACAATTGCTACCAACGAAGCTAAGTTGAAGCGCCAATAAAAGTCGTTCCTCCACAATCGCTACAAAATGAGTGACCTCTTCTGCCTGGAATTACGATCAGGCAAGATCGGAAGAACGGATGTTTAACTTGGTGAGCTGCAACCCAATCTACGCACTGGTGAAAACGAGCATCAAGCTGGACAAATCCATGTGAATGGTACCGCCAGACGGAACCCGCGAAATGAAAGAGGTTCCATACCCGGAGGCAGCGGACTACCTCACCTAATTCAAAGTAGATCCTGGAATGCTGTGGCAGCGACGAGCTCCTCCCGTATCAACCTCCCCGTGTGGATTTCGCACATACGCGGAACCTGCAAGCGCTCCGCCGAATGACGCTCCATATTCCGTAGGTCATTTGAAGTTCCTTTTCAGCGCACTAGACAGGTAAACACGAGCCTGCTAAACCAACGATCAACAAGTCGCAGTAATGATGCGGTTCTACTACCAATTCCGTAGCAATCTCTCTTCGGCTGCTTAACTTCAACGCCGTCTCGGTGGCGAACAAACAGGAGGAGGACATCGTTCTCACCAGCATCTCCAACAACGTGACTACACCTGAAGCCTCACCGAAATATCATCCGACCACCTTCCGTTGAACGTCGACCTGAACTCTTCAATCAACCATCGCACGGTGTCAAAATTTCGATTATTATCGAACATTCATGTACCTCGGATTTTTCTTCGGAAATGATTAGTATTTGGGCTATATATTCATAATCGGAAAACTAGAAAATATTTCATCGGCGAAAATTTTTCCATACATTTTGTATGGGACGTTTTTTTGGGCTAAAATAGTAATTATTGATTTTTAGTATGGAAAATAGCCAAAAACTCAGCTAACTCAAATTTTCCCCGATAGAATATTTTCAAATTATGCATTTATACATTATAGCCGAAATTCTAACATTCTATGAAGAAAAATCCGAGGTACATGAAAGTTCGATAATAATCGAAATTTTGACATCGTGCATCGTGAGCTGCGTCGAAGAAAGATCTACCCGCCAATCAAAACCTCGACACCACCGAAGACATCGACGAAGCCTTGCAGCCGCTTACCAGCGCGATCAACGAAGCCGAGGACAGGTTCGCTCCAACCATGACATTATCATGTGAGTTTTTACAACTTGATAGAGTCTTACAAAAAGAGTTAATGCGTTAAGAAACAACATTAGAAAAAAGTTCCAACGAACGCCATGCAAGAAAGCAAACTCATTATCCCGCCATTTCATGGCATTCCATAATCTAGGACAGGGAATAACTAGTCCGATGGAAGCTCCTGTTACCGAAAGTGTGACTGTGATATCCAACACCCCAAACGTCATCCTAGCGGACAAAATAGTTTCAAGACTGACGTTAAGCTCTCCCGTAACATGAAAGCACCAGGCTTCGATGGACTATTCAATATAGTCTTGAAGCATTTGGGTCCCAAAGCACACTCCCTCATCGTGGAGGTTTTTAATCGCTATCTGGAGCTCAGCTATTTCCTCAACTCGTGTAAACAGTCCCAAGTGGTGCTTATCTACAAACTCAAACTGATACCCGCAACGAACATCGAAGTACAGGGTACAGAAATCGAATGGTCTCTTGAAGTGGGCTACCTAGGACTAACCCTGGACAGCAAACTCCTGTTCCGGTGTCACATCCACGGCAGAGTGGACAAAAACACAATACTGCTCGAAAGGGTCTACCCGATAATTAACCGGCGATTCAAAACTTCGACAATCAACAAACTAGCGGTCTACAAGATGATAGTGTTCCCGATGATTGAAAACGCCTCTCTTATCTGGCGGGAGTGTGCAAAGACCCATCTGTAGAAACTCCAAGTTATCCAGAACAAATTTCTAAGGATGATCCTTAAAAGTAAACCTCGTACCCTAGCTAACAGAGCTCCATCGGCAAGGTAACTTAGAAACTATTTAATAGCTTCCAACGTGTAGGCCCTTGGTTTGGGCCTTCCTCAGGGAGGTTATAGACGTACCGCTACCGTTTCATCACCCTTTGCTGGGATGTGGACTGTCGGAATGGGTTTTGATGTTTGGCTAGCGGTACGCTTATAACCTCCCTGAGGAAGGCCCAAACCAAGGGCCGAAACGTTGGAAGCTACTAAGTAATTCCGCCTAAAACCAATTTTGACCGGAAATAGCAGAGGGACTTAGAAACTATTATAGAAAGAATCAATTCCCAAGCAGACAAGATCCAAACGAGAGCAATTGCATCAGAATCTAAAACATTCAGGAAAATGCAAATTAAGAATAACAAATTATATTTGGAGAAATTAGAGATAAGTAGTTGTAAGTTTTAAAGTAAGGTATTGATGAGCATAGATTCGTCGACGAACCGTGCTGCGGATATTCCAAAAGATGGAAGCGTAGGAGATCAATGAAGCGCCGTGAAGAACGCCTTCATCGCCAGCTGCGAGAATAATTTTGGTGATCTAAGCATCCAAGGAAAAGCAGTGGATCACAGATGACGCCTGGAGAATGATAAAAGAGCGAAAGAACGCCAAAGTCTCAATAGAGCGAGCGAAAATTCGAGGAGCCAAAGCCGTAGCCCGTTAGCGTTTTTCGTTATCTCGAGAAGGTATTGGAATGCTGTTCATGTAGGCGGAACAAAAGATCGTGAGTGGACTCTCTAGTCGAAGAAGGCGAGGAAGCCGTAAATACCGGCTACATCCGTTTCCTCTCTGATGTTTCACGTTGCCTTAATGGGACTAAGATGAATGCTACGATATCCGTGAAGACACATCTGGACAGTTATTGACCGACCCGGCTGACCAGTTGAAACTCTGGTTCAAGCACTTTGTAAACCTTTTTCAAGTGTCGGCCACGCCACCAACACTTCAGCATGATCCGCAAAGGGTTCACCGCATTACCCGTGACAACACCGAAGCACCATCATTGCAGGAGATAGGAACAGCCAATGAAATCGAACAGGGCCCCGGGGATCGATCGCATATCAGCCGAGATGATCAAAGCTGACCCCATATTATCTACACAACTGCTGCATCAATTATTCTGCTACATATGGGACACCGCGACATTTCCGGTCGACTGGAAGCAAAGTGTCTTAGTAAAGGTGCTCAAAACGAGTGACCTGACAGCATTCAATCATTCATGAGGTATCATGTTGCTGTGCATCGTTTTCAAAGTCCTCTGCAAAGTGATCGTGAACCAGACCCAGGAGAAGATTGACGCAACTTTCCGACGGCAGCAAGCAGGATTCCGTACCGGACGATCATGTGTGGACCATATTGTCACGCTCCGTATAATCTTGAAGCATACATCAACGTCAACAAGGACACCAACAAGACGATCAGAATAATGGTCTATTCGAAAATGGAAACCACTACTGTATTGTAAGAAATGAAAGCTACTGTTGATAAGGTGTTTCATCGCCTCCTGCTAGAATATTTTTTGTGGTCCAAGCATCCAAGGAAAAGCAGTGGATCACAGATGACGCCTGGAGAATGATAAAGAAGCGAAAGAATGCCAAAGTCGCGATAGAGCGAGCGAAAATACGAGGAGCCACAATATCCAAAAATACGAGATGACAATTTCCTAACACAGGAGTTTATTTAGGAATTTTTTCAAGTGATCTGACAGAGATCCCTCGGGAATTACCGATGTGAAATTCCCGAAAGTATTTCTTCACAGATTACCACTAGAAGTTCTTTAGTTCTTTAGTAGGGATTTGCAGGAATTCTCAAATTTCCACAGAAATTCCTTCAGGGGTTCCTCAAGGAAATTCTGCACAAATTTCCAAACAAATTTTTTCGTAATTTTTCAATAAATTCCTTTAAAAAATAGTTAGAGATAAACCGAGGGATTGCTCCATGCATTTCCTCAATTTTTTCGTGAGTTTGCCTAGGAATTCTTCTAAAAATCATGCAGGGAATTATCTACCATTCTTCCTCGAACTGCTCCAAATATTACCGCAGGAAATTCTTTAGAGAATTTCTTCTCCTTCAAGAAACGAATTTTGCTAAAAGGGTATGGCTGCCCCTTTGTTTACAAACCAGTTTTTTAGGTTTCTCTGATAACCTTTGCATGCCGTTAAAATTCTGAGACTTTCTATATGTATGCTGTGAAGTTAATATACACAAAAATTATTGTAACTTAATCCTGCATCAATCAGTGGTTTTACTCGTCACTGGCCTTTGTTGAACTTTTGAAATTATAAGCCCGAATAGCACCATTTAAGAAAACATACTTAGATTTTAAGGTTCTAGAACAAAACATAAAACTTTTACATTCCTGTTACGGAATAGGCCTTTTTCTACAGAATATCAGAACAGTTCTTCAATAAACATTTTTGTTAACGCTTTGTTTAACAGTTAAATTCGCTCGGTGTGATTCAATCGTGGTTGAGCTTTTTCTTAGCGGAATGATGATTGCATCAGTCAAACCGAGATAGTTTAATATTGAAACTCTTGATCAATACTCGTAAATCGACCCTCTGCTCTCTGTCTCTAACGGTATATATACAATCAACTCCAAATTCTTAACCGTTTTTGGTAAATTATCTTCGGTCATCTAGCCAATCTTATCCTAGTTCTACTGAATACACAAATATTACACGTGCAATAGAATTTTTGAGCATTTCCTAACCTCAATCACGCACACTCAGCTTTCACTTTCTACAACTTCATCTCCTCGACATCAA